>NW_027361811.1:14422500-14692500 GCF_039654945.1 Dendrobates tinctorius
CTAACCCTGACCCTGACCCTAACCCTAACCCTAAACCCCCTTAACTAACCCTAACTCTAACCCAAACCCCTAAATTCCATGGTTAAAAAAAAAAACGCATATGCAAAAAAACGCATACATGAGCATGCCAGTGCGCACATATGCGCATCCATAGGCTATAATGGCCATTTTTAGCGCAAAACGTGCGCATATGTGCGCATGCACTTTTTTGCAGGGCCAAAAAATGCAACATGCTGCGTCTGGAAAATACCAACGCACACCCCAAAAAAACGCAGCGCATGAAAATCGCATACATGCGCTTACAAGCGCGGAGGTATGCGCACCCATGTTAAATATAGGGGAAAAAACGCATGCGCACATATGCGTTTTTTTCCAGCGCTAAAAAACGCAAATGTGAAACCAGCCTAAGAAATGTTAGCTCGGGGTCCACCGTGCGGTAGGTGGTATAACCGCTTCTAGACGGTGGCAGAGCAATATGGCGGAGGTGCGCACGGGGTTAGCCTTCACCCTGGTGCGCAAAGCAATCGCTGCTTAGTCACAGAGATGGCAAAAACATAAAGTACTGAGCCTGTTAGGGGCACAGGAGCTCAGAGCAATAACACACACGGTAAGCGGTCACAGGAATAGCCCAGATGGCGGCACTAAGTCCTTCTAGTCCTACCGTGTGTGTCCGAGTATATAGCGTCACAGCCGCGAATGCTCAAGTGGGCTGCTACTGCAGCACAGCGTGAATACTGCCGTTCAACGACACTGCTATGGCGCAGGCGCAATGTCGGACGCTAGCAGCTGAGTATGGAGCAATAGCGCGCTGGCACTGGTAGTAACTCAATCCCTCACACAAGCATATTATCAAAGGGAAGGGGTTTCAAATGAGTCATTCACCAGATCATGCATCCATCAAACATTCACTCAGCAGCAAGTATGTCTATACTAGCGTATGGCGGAACAGCCATGCACGCCTTCTATAGCAACCGGGACCTTCCGCATGCCTCCAGATCTCTGAGATGGACAAATGAGATTTGGAGCAGGACCTGAGCACATGACTCGTCCCATGAGCATGCTCAGTAAGAGGACAGAAGGACTTAGCCTCAGGAGAGATTTGCTGCAACGCAATCTCCTCTGCAATCTCTTCTGCACTGGATAAAGAGCAGGAGACTGCAGAATGTGAGGGTCTGGATTCCTGCATAGCGACCACAGAAACCTGACTCCTAACACTTACGTTCCACTGTACTACAACAATTATTGCTCTGTCATGGTATAGGACATGGTTAATGTCCTGTTCTTGCAGGGTTAACTTTTGCTGGCCTCTCTTTGGCTCTGGGAGGGGTATTTATACCCACTCCAGACTAGGATTCCCTGTCAGCTATACTGTTGTTCTGGCTGTGTGTCTGACCCCCCCTGGTGTGCGTGTATACTGCATTGCTTATTTGCTTCCCGTGTATGACCTGGTCTGTCCCCTCGCTCTGTTCTCTGTCTCACGTTTTGGTAATATTGTCTTCTCCAGTTCTGACCTCCTGGCTTGGCTATCATTACTCCGTTACCGTTTGCCCCTATTGTACCGTCTATTGCCCGTTATGGTTTACTGATCAATTGCTACGTCCTGACTATCTGTTCTGTCTAACCCTTTAGTACTGTCATGTTATCTTGTGTTTTGACCCCGGCTTGATCTGGTTTATGTCCCTGTCTATGCCCCTTGGTAACTTTGTCCCGTAGTTACCCTTTTAGGAGTTTTCCTCAGCTCCTAGCTCTCTGGAGTTTAGACTATGCCCTCAGCAGTCACATGCTTCAGGTCCTTTTAGTCTGGAGCACGCATCATCACCACTGCTGCCCTGCTCCACAGGTATCTTTGTGCACAGTTTTTGTACTCAGGACACACGCACTGGCTCAGTGAGCAAGTGCAGTGTGGTGTTCCTGACATTATAGCTGACCATTTCAGTTTTTTTTCAATCTGAGGAAAAAGGAAAAAAAAAGTGCTATCCTCATGGATCCCATGCAAGCTTTGGCTGATCTGGTCAAGCACCTGACCCAAATGTTCCATAAGCTCAATGTGGAACAGCGCACAATGGCCCATAATTGGCAACAGTTGGTGGATACTGTGCAGAGGGCTGTCGCTGCAGGGACTCCGAGTTCTGGGGGTAGAGATGTGTCATTAGCGTCCCCCGAATCTCCGGTCAAATTGCCAGACCCTTTCTCAAGTGATAAAAGGGAGCTCAGGTCCTTCAGAGAAGGATGCAAGCTTTTTTTTCCCTAAGGCCCTGCTCCTCCGGGGATGAGTTCCAGAGGGTGGGGGTCGTCATTTCCCTACTTCGGGGGGCTCCACAGGCATGGGCGTTCTCTCTCTCTTCCTCTGCTCCTGAATGTATGTCTGTGAGCCTGTTCTTTGAGGCTCTGGGGCACATCTATGATGAGCCTGATAGAGTGCATCTGGCAGAGGATATAGTGATGAGTGTGACACAGGGGAGGCACTCTGCTGAATGGTTGTGCTCAGAGTTTAGATGTTGGGCCGCCGAAGTATCCAGGAATGACGCCGCCCTGAGGGGGTTGTTCTGCAGGGGCCTGTCTGACCGTCTGCAGGACGCTCTGGCATTATATCCTCCTCCTGATACCCTGGAGGACGCCATGATGCAGGCGGTCCGTATGGACTGGAGACTCCGTGCTAGAGGAATGATGCAACAAAAGTCTCCCTTGCACTCCAAATTGTGTGACACTGCACCTGTATCTGAGCCCATGGAGACTGGGTCAGTCTCGGTTAAGGAGAAAGAGAGAAGGCACCATAGAGACAACCTACTATGCTTTTACTGTGGAGCCTCTGGACATTGGAAAAGGAATTGCCCCTCCTGCCCTTCAGTGAAACCATCAGAGAAACGACTGAGTCTGGGCAACAATCGGGGAGGTTGTCCAGACTCCCAGGTACACTTTTTCTCTCTTACAAAGATGGTGCTCCAGGTTGAATTGGAACTTGCTGGCGTTCCTGTTATGACCACCACCTTTGACTGTGGTTTCTCCATTAATCTGATTGATGCCCAAGTTGTGACTCTTAATAAGATAGGGACAGTGAGGTTGAAAGACCCTGTTAAAATTGTAGCTGTGGATTCATCCCCCCTTACCCGGGATGGAATTTGCTTTATGACTGAAGTTTTTTCTATGAATGAAAGTGGGTTCCACTCACGTGGAAAAGTTAAGTTGTTTCATTATGAATAATCTTCCTGCAGGACTGGTATTGGGGATGCCCTGGCTGCAACGCCACAATCCTCTCATTGACTGGGTGAAGGGGGAGATCACCCGATGGGGAAGTAATGATAATGGTCTGTGTTGTAACCGGATTTCTTTTGCCAATCCGATAAAATCTGTATCTCTGTCATCTGTCAGTGTGGAGGGTATCTGGAGTACCTGAGAGACTTTGAAAACGTGTTTTCCGAAAGCGAGGCTGAGGCGCTCCCACCACATAGACCGTATGATTGTGCCATTGATTTAATACCTGGAGCCAAATTACCCAAGGCTCGTTTGTTTAATTTGTCCAGGCCTGAACGCCAAGCTATGAAAGAGTACATCAAAGAGAGCTTTCGCAAGGGGCATATTCGGCCCTCGGTCTCACCCGTGGCAGCGGGGTTTTTCTTTGTAAAGAAAAAAGATGGTGGGTTGCGACCATGCCTTGACTTTCGGGAACTGAACAAAATTACCGTTAAGAACATGTACCCTCTCCCATTGATTCTCGATTTATGTAACCAACTCACGGGGGCCAAATGGTTTTCTAAGCTTGATCTACGAGGGGCTTATAACCTTATAACGATCCAGAAGGGGGACGAATGGAATACAGCGTTCCTGACGACTGAGGGGCTGTTTGAAAAACTGGTTATGCCATTCGGCCTCACTAACGCCCCTGCTGTTTTTCAGAACTTCATTAATGTTGTTTTCTCTGACCTGATTGGGCGTTATGTAGTCATTTACCTGGATGACATCTTGGTATACTCTGAGGACAGTCAGTCACACTTACACCATCTTCGTATGGTTCTTATGAGACTACGGGAGAACCATTTATACGCTAAGCTGGAGAAATGCTCATTTTTTTATGCAAGAACTGTCTTTTCTGGGTGTAATTGTACCTGGGCAGGGATTCCGCATGGATCCAGGGAAGGTTCAGGCCATTACAGATTGGATGCAGCCTCATGATCTTAAGGGGTTGCAGCGATTTCTGGGCTTCGCTAATTATTATAAGAAGTTCATTAAAGGGTTCTCGCAGGTGGTGAAACCCTTGACAGACTTCACTCTTAAAGGGGCAGATGTAAAAAATTGGTCCGTGGCCGCAAAAAATTCCTTCCTTACATTAAAGGAATGCTTTACTTCAGCCCCTGTGTTGGTACAACCCGATTCGTCAAGACCTTTTATCATGGAGGTCGACGCTTCGGAGGTGGGGGTGGGGACAGTGTTGTCTCAGGGCCCCTCTACCTTGACTAACCGCAAACCCTGTGCCTTTTTTCTAAAAAGTTCTCTTCGGCCGAGAGAAACTATGATGTCGGCAACAGGGAATTGGTAGCGGTTAAATTGGCCTTCGAAGAATGGAGGCATTTGTTGGAGGGGGCCTCTCATCCCATTACGGTCATCACTGACCATAAAAATTTGGCCTATATCGAGTCTGCTAAGAGACTGACCCCCAGACAGGCTCGGTGGACACTTTTTTTTTTCTCGATTTCATTTTGCAATTATATTCCGACCAGGGTCTAAAAATGTAAAGGCGTATGCCTTATCCCAAAGTTTTGATTCTGTGTTCCCTCCAGAACCTCCTTCCTCCATTCTTCAACCGGGAGTGGTTGTAGCCGAAGTCTCCTCTGAGTTACAGAGAGAGATTCTGGAAGCACAAGCACAGAAATAAACCCCAGGTAAATTGTTTGTACCCGAACATTTCCGTCTGACACTCCTGCAAGAATTTCATGATTCTGTGTTAAGTGCACACCCTGGTATTGCAGCTACCCGTGGGGCAGTGGCCAGGGGTTTTTGGTGGCCCTCTGTGGGTAGTGATATGAAAAGGTTTGTAAATACTTGTGGGGTGTGTGCTCACTCTACAAGCTCTCAGGTCCGTCCCGCCGGGGAATTGGTGCCTTTGCGAATTCCAGATAAACCATGGACACAGCTGTCCATGGATTTTATCACTAACTAGCTGAAGAGCCCGGCGCTGCCCGGGCATAGTAACTAACTATGGTTAGTTATAGAAAATTATAATTATCCTCCATCCCATAGTCCCGTGCCCACATACCCATCATACATATCCACGATCCCATAGGCCCGTGCCCATATACCCATCATACATATCCTCCATCCCATAGTCAAGTGCCCATATACCCATCACTAGAGTTGAGCGACTTTTGGTTTTTTAGGGTCGAGTTTCGTTTCGTGAAACCCGACTTTTCCAAAAGTCGGGTCGAGCAAGATCGGCCGATTATAGGGAAAAGTCGGGGTCGTCCCGAAACCCGAAACCCAATGTAAGTCAATGGGGAATAAAAGTCGGCAGTGAGAGGAGGACAGGAAACACACCTACAGTGCTCATTTCAATGCCAAAAGCATCAATTCTTCTTACTTAAGCTTGTCAACCTTAATTAACTTCATAATACAAGTTACGCACTGAAAAATGGGGGTTATTTGGCTAAAGTTGTGGGGGGGTAGGGCTGGCTCCAGGTTTTCATGTGCCCTGGGCGAAAGAGCGCCCCTTTAACACATACCACAACTCATCATGCTCCGATACGGCAGAGAAATAGCGGTATAGTACAATGAAAAATACTTCACTTTTTACATCTCATGACGAGGCCCATCTATTTCTCCATACAGAATCATTGGTCCCATATAATGTTTGAAACAGTATATGATGAGCTCCACATAATGCTACAGTATATGTTGGTCCCCATGGATGAAGCTCCACTGTCTTATGGGCCCAAATAATGCTCCAAACATAATGGGCCCCATTTCTAATGCTCTAGTGTATAATGGGCCCTGTAAATGCTGCTCCAGTGTCTGATGTCCACCTTTGGAATGTTCCAGTGTATGGTGGGCCCCATCTATCATTCTCCAGAGTATAGTGCTCCCCAAAAATTGCTGTCCCAACATTGAAAACAATCAAATAAGTCTCCTCGCTAGGGAATCCCTGTACTAGTCTGGACTCCTCGTCGTCCCCATCTTCCATCTCACTGCACAGTATTTCAACCTTGCAAGTGCTGTGATCCTGAGCAAGCAGGGGGGGCCCAATCGTTGGCGACGGCACTGGCACAGGGCCCCTGATAGTACGGTGGTGTGTCTGATGGCGGGTGGGCCGAACCTGCACTTTCATCTGCAGCTTCCTCTTTGTCACCGTGTAAGATGGAACTGTATATGGGAAGGGTAACCTGAGTTTCATCAGGGTCAGATTCAGGCCGTGTAGCGTGCGAGGGGAATGTAGTGGTCTGGGTCAATGTACCAGCAGATTCATCGAGCAGTGGCTGGGCATCAGTGCACTTGTGTCGCCCCCAGGAGTACGGTCGCCACATTGGCATTACCTTCCTCCTAGGGAGTGTGATGTCATGCTTGGGAGCAGCGAAGGATCTCTCTAGCAGGTTAACTGATTGGGCGGCGTTATTCCCACGAGTCATGACCCTCCAAACAGCGTTCATGAAGGCAAAGTGTTTGTTTTACGTGGGCAGTATGGTTGCAAAGCTGAACCTTAAAGGAATGTCCAGAAGAGCACCACCAGGAGTGGAGCCTACGGTTAAATTCGACTCCACCTGGGAAACCTCAACCATGCCAGCTACAGAAAAGATGCACACATTGCAAGCTTAATTCCGTTAACGAACGAGACTCCGTCATGCCCCGCGGTCCGAGTCCGGCTTACTAGAGGGACACGTGAGGCTCTGGCACATGAGATTGGCCAATAACTGGTGTGTCATGCCCTTACATGTCCGTGGCTGCATGTGCGCTACACTGAAAAGGCCAGCGTTTGTCGCTTACAGGTGCAGATAACCCGCTGAACAACGTTAGTGATGGGGATCACTGATTACAATTATTACCCGCGAACGATGATTTCCCAGTAAGTGCAGGTCAACCGCAGTTCCGGAATTAGGCCTAACCGTCATTCCTGAAAAAATGAAAAACTTACGTGTGCAAACCACAGGTGCTGTAGCTTGCTTAACAGCTCGCCAGCCGTTCTCAGGCCCAGTATGGATTACACGTGATTGCACAAAGGTGAGAAAGGGTACCGTATCCCCGGATAACATGTATGGATAGCGTACACATTCAAAATATATGTCTATACATCAGGAGGCAGGCTCAGATGGTGTTAGGCCCAGTATGGCTTGCACGTGATTGCACAAAGGTGAGAAAGGGTACCGTATCCCCGGATAACATGTATGGATAGCGTACACATTCAAAATATATGTCTATACATCAGGAGGCAGGCTCAGACGGTGTTAGGCCCAGTATGGATTGCACGTGATTGCACAAAGGTGAGAAATCATACCGTATCCCCGGATAACATGGATGGATAGTGTACACATTCAAAATATATGTCTATACATCAGGAGGCAGGCTCAGACGGTGTCAGGCACAGTATGGATTTGACGGCCCAGACTACACAGCGGAGGAGCAGGGAGAGGTAAAGATTGCAAATGCTGGGGCCCTGCCCAAGCAAAGGGGCCCACTTGTGGGCGTCGGTACTGGCACTGGGCCCCTCATAGTACGGCGGTGTGTCTGACGGCGGGTGTGCACCACCACCGTCAGAGACACTTGATTGCACTATGAGGGACCCTGTGCCAGTGCCCGCGCCCAAGAGTCGGCCTGCCCACCTGTCCAGGGCAACGGCACTCGCACGGTGTCGTGCGCTACGTGGTGACCCCGGCCATGGGTGGGGAGGCAGCACAGTTAGGGAGTTTTAGAAAGTGGCATATGTTGATGTTGGACATTCAGCTGATGCAAAAGGCGAAATAGGTCAAGTCCCAGGAAGAGATGGACCAAAGCAAGCCATTTTTCTGTCACCCTATGTGTCATCAGGGGAAGGTGGGACAAAATCCTTGGAAACCCATGCATGGTTCATTTTAATGAAGGTTAGATCATCCACATTTTGGGTTGACAGACGGGTCCTTTTTTCTGTCAGGATTGATCCAGCTGCACTGAAGACTCTTTCCGATAGCACACTTGCAGCTGGGCAAGCGAGCTCCTGTAAGGCATATTGTGCCAATTCAGGCCAGGTGTCCAGTTTACCGGCCCAATAGTCAAAGGGGAATGACCTGTGTGGGAGAACATTGATATGGGAGGAAAAGTAGTTTGTAACCATAGTTGACAACTGCTGTCTCCTGTCACTTTCCATCGAAGCAGTATTACCAGTTGTGTGAGCGGTACTTGAAAAATCAGTCCACAACATTGTCATGAAACCCCTGTCTCCAACGCCACTTCTGCTGTGTGCACCATGAACACCTCTGCCAAGCTGCCCCCGGCCCGTACGGCTCATGTGAGAACCATCACCGCTGCTGTGTGCTGGGAATGCCTCAAGCAACCGATTTACCAGAGTTGCTTGTTTATTAGCCAATATTAGGTCAAGGTTCTCCTGTGGCATGATGTTTTGTAATTTGCCTTTATAGCGTGGATCCAGGATGCTGGCCAACCAGTAGTCGTCATCGTTCATCATTTTGGCAATGCGGGGGTCCCTTTTTAGGATCTGCAAGGCATAATCTGACATGTGGGCCAATGTTCCTGGTGTCAATGATGCACTGCGAGTGCTGGTTGGAGGAGCACTTTCTGGCAAATCCACATCCCTCCAGTCACGCACAAACCCTGTACCAGACCTTGCCACGCCAACATTTTCACTTGCCCCACGGGATGCATCCTCCTTCCCTAAGTAATCATCCCCATCATCATCCTCCTCCTCCTCTTCTTCCTCCACCTCGTCCAGGAGAGGTCCCTGAGCAGACAATGGCTGAATGTCATCAAGGAATCCCTCCTCCTCTTCCTCCTCATCAACATTGGCTGCAGACGCCTGCTCCTTAAGGTGCGTCAAAGTTTGCATGAGCAGACGCATAAGTGGGATGCTCATGCTTAGGATGGCGTCGTCTGCGCTTACCAGCCGTGTGCATTCCTCAAAACACTGAAGGACTTTACAGAGGTCTTTCAGCTTCGACCACTGCACACCTGTCAACTCCATGTCTGCTCTCAAAGTGCCTGGCCGTGTATCCTCCCACAAATGCATTATGGCCTGCCTCTGCTCGCACAGCCGCTCCACCATGTGCAGGGTGGAGTTCCACCTTGTTGCAATGTCGATAATGAGGCGGTGGTTGGGAAGGTGGAGCAATCGCTGCAGCTTCTGCATACGAACGGAGTGTACAGGCGACCGGCGGATGTGCGCGAACAGTCTTCGCACCTTCTGGAGCAGGGCTGTTAACTCCGGATAATTTTTGAGGAAGCACTGCACCACCAGGTTCAAGGTGTGAGCCAAGCAAGGTATGTGGCTGAGTTTTGAAAGGGCTATGGCTGCCACAAAATTACGGCCGTTATCACTAACTACCTTGCCTGCCTGCCTCAAGATGTACACTGCCCAGCCATGACTCAGTTTGTCGCTTCAAGTACTCGGCCAGCACCTCGGCGGTGTGTCTGTCGCCCAAACACATCATCTGCAACACAGCCTGCTGACGCTTTCCACTAGCTGCTCGATAGGGGGACACCTCGTGTGCAACAGTGGCAGCTGCAGATGGAGTGCTCGTACGACTGCGCTCTGTGGACGAGCTTTCGCTTCTGGAGGAGGAGGAGGGTCGAATGCCTACAGCCAACTGTTTCCTATACCGTGGGCTAGGCAGCACTGTCCCACCACCGCTGTCCCCTGTGGACCCTGCATCCACCACATTAACCCAGTGCGCAGTGATGGACACGTAACGGCCCTGGCCATGCCGACTGGACCATGCATCTGTTGTGAGGTGCACCTTTCCACTCACTGACTGCTTGAGTGCATGGACAATGCGGTCTTTTACATGATGGTGGAGGGCTGGGATGGCTTTGCGAGAGAAGAAGTGGCGACTGGGTTGGTCATAGCGTGGTACTGCATAGGCCATGAGTTCGCGGAAAGCTGCGCTTTCCACCAACCGATAGGGCATCATCTCAAACGAGATTAGTTTGGCAATGTGGGCGTTCAAACCCAGTGTACGCGGATGAGAGACTGAGTACTTTCTTAACCTACTCATAGTGTCTGGGAGGGTGAGCTGGACTTGAGAGCTGCATATGGTGGAAGTAGCGGTGGACAGGACAGACTGAGAGAGGGTTGATGATGGTGATGGAGTTGGTGTTCTTTCTGATGGCCTAGAATCAGTCTTTTGTTGATATAACAGTGGGATTCCCTGACTGCTGTGGCCTTGCAATGACACCTCAACATTTGCTGCTGTGCTAACCGGTGGGCTTACAGTGGGGGAAACAATGTAGCGTTGCTGACTACCTTCTTTGTGATCAGTTGCACATGTGGCACTTGAGGTTTGGTGTTGTTTCCACGCTTGCAAGTGCATGCTGGTTAAATGTTCAAGCATGCAACTGGTATTCAAATTTTTCAGATTTTTCCCTCGGCTAAAGGTCTTTGCGCACTTCTTACAGATAACCTTGGCCTGATCATGAGGATTTTGTTCAAAAAAGTGCCACACTGCACTCTTCCTACTTTGGCAGACATTTTGCGGCCTAGCACGCTGCGATCTTTTGACCCTCTGGACAAGCTGTCCAGCAACTCTTTTGATTTTTGGAACCTGTCTTTGGAGTGCTCCGGGCCTGCCAGATAACAGCTGTTGCGATGTCGATGTCTGCTGTGGATGCTCCTCATCTGAGCTATTGGAAGCAGCACCCTCTTCCCCCAATGGATGCCAATCTGGGTCAACAACTGGGTCATCCATCACCTCCTCTTCAATGTCATGTGCACCTTCCTCTGTGTCACCGTATATGGTGGTATAGTGTGCGGGAAGGGGCACCTGAGTCTCATCAGGGTCAGAATCTGGCTCTGTACACTGCGAGGACAATGTAGTGCTCTGAGTGAATGTACCAGCAGAATCATCTATCAGCGGCTGTGCATCAGTGCACTCCATGTCAGATTCATCTTGGCCTGGGTAATTCACCATTTCACTTGATAATCCAGGCATGGTATGTGAAAACAGCTCCATGGAGTAATCAGTAGTATGGCCTGCGTCATCCTTCAATCTTGGTTGGGGTGAAGGACACAAGGAAAGGTGTGGTTCATGAACATGAGCCTCCAATGACGACTCAGTGCTTTTATTTTTTACAACTTCAGAAGAGGAGGCGATAGAGCTGGAGGCTGAGTCAGCAATGTAAGACAAAACTTTTTCCTGAAGCTCTGGCTTTAAAAGCGGTTTGCCAACTCCTAGAAAACTAACCCTTCGTGGCCTTGTGGAGCCAGACGATGACGCAGGCTCAACACCTCCTACATTCGGTCCTATTTTGCTTTTGCCACTACCATCAGATCCACCACCAACACCATCATTACCAGCTGCCAACCCCCGCCCAATTCCACGGCCTCTTCCACCAGCCTTCCTCATTTTTGGTAGAAATGTAGACAAAATCCAACAAACTATATAGTAATGTAAAACAAGGTACAAGGTGTCTATAGGACAGGGGAGATTTTGAATTTCTGCAGACACTTGTGGACACTGGACACTTTTGGATTGTGTGAGGCCCACTGAATATCAGAGCGCTATGTCACAGGCTCGATGGCACAGGTGTGAAAAATGTCACTAGAGGATAATGGAGATTTTGAATTTCTGCACACACTAGTGGACACTGGACACTTTTGGATTGTGTGAGGCCCACTGAATATCAGAGCGCTATGTCACAGGCTCGATGGCACAGGTGTGAAAAATGTCACTAGAGGATAACGGAGATTTTGAATTTCTGCACACACTAGTGGACACTGGACACTTTTGGATTGTGTGAGACCCACTGAATATCAGAGCGCTATGTCACAGGCTCGATGGCACAGGTGTGAAAAAAGTGACTACAGGATAAGGGAGATTTTGAATTTCTGCACACACTAGTGGACTCTGGACACTTTTGGATTGTGTGAGGCCCACTGAATATCACAGCACTATGTCACAGGCTCGATGGCACAGGTGTGAAAAGTGTCACTAGAGGATAACGGAGATTTTGAATTTCTGCACACACTAGTGGACACTGGACACTTTTGGATTGTGTGAGGCCCACTGAATATCAGAGCGCTATGTCACAGGCTCGATGGCACAGGTGTGAAAAATGTCACTAGAGGATAACGGAGATTTTGAATTTCTGCACACACTAGTGGACACTGGACACTTTTGGATTGTGTGAGGCCCACTGAATATCAGAGCGCTATGTCACAGGCTCGATGGCACAGGTGTGAAAAAAGTGACTACAGGATAAGGGAGATTTTAAATTTCTGCACACACTAGTGGACACTGGACACTTTTGGATTGTGTGAGGCCCACTGAATATCAGAGCGCTATGTCACAGGCAGAAATTGGCTAGTGTATCACAAACTACAAGGTGTATGTAGAATTGGGCAGAATAGGAATCTCCCTAGAGTGTAGATCTGTAAGAACGGAACAAGTCCTCCACTTATCCAGCCAGACAATGATCCTAAGCACACATCCAATTTAGTTAAAAACTGGTTGGCAAAGAAAAATATCTGCCTATTGCAATGGCCAAGCCAATCACCTGATATAAACCCTATAGAGCACCTTTGGGATCAGTTAGGGCAACGAGTTGGGGCCCATACCCATTGCAATGAAGATGAACTGTTTGCAAATTTGCAAATGGAATGGAGCAAGATCCCTTGGGATTTCTTAAATACTCTAGTGGCTTCAATGCCCCATCTGTGTGGTGAAGTCATTAACCCCTTCCTGCCATCCGACGTACTATCCCGTCCACGGTACCCGGGCCCGTATGACCGGGGACGGGATAGTACGTCGGGCCCTTTAATGCGATACCGCGACTAAAGTCGCGGTGATCGCATTAAAATTCCGACGCCATCTCACCTTAGAAAAGATGGCGTCGGCATCCCGGGCTGCGATCCCGCCCCCCCGGCATCCAGAGCGCTGTGATTGGCTGTTCAATTCTGAACAGCCAATCGCAGCGTTTCTCATTGTTTCAGCCAATCAGCTTGGCTGAAACAATGATGTCCTAGGCGGGGATCGAGTACCGATGTACTCGATCCTAGAGCCGGTGCCTGGCAACGCCAGGCACCGGCAAAAAGCACCCGGATTGGCGCGATCGCCGATCTGATCGATCGCGCCAATCGCAGTGCACAGCGGCGCTATATCGCCGCTGTGCCCTGCCAGTACCGGCCAGGATCGGTGCTATATTAGCACCGATCGTGCTGGAGCCTGATGCAGGCCCAGTAGGGCCTGCAGGAGTTGGCTGGCGCGATCGATTAGATCGGCGATCGCGCCAACCACAGGGCACAGCTGCGGTCACCATGTGACCGCTCTGTGCCCTGCTGGTGACCTGGGCATGACCTGCCTAGTAATTGGAGCTGTGAGCTCCGATTCTAGGCAGTTGCCATGGTCACCAGGCAGATCAGGGATTGGTGGGATCGATGTAATCATTCGATCCCACCAATGACAGGTCACAGCAGCGATGTGACCGCTCTGTGACCTGCCCCCTGACCTGCCTCTGACCTGTCTGACCTGTCTGCAGGGGTCCTCACTCTAGCTGAGGATTCCTGCAGAGAGGTCGGACGCAGCAAGAGCTCCTGTGCTGGGTATTGTGGTGCCACAGCTTGTAGCATCACAATCCCTGCAGAAGAAAGAAGAAGAAGAAGAAAGAAAACTACAATTGTAAGTGTTAATTGATCCCTGATCCCCTGCCCAATCTATCTTCACCCCCCAATCTATCTTCATCCCCCCATCCCCCCTCCACCCCCCCTCTTACCCCCCTTTTACCCCCCTCCACCCCACTTTTGCGTCACCTCCGTGCACAGCCGGCGAGCGTTGATCGGTGACGCAGTTCACCGATCAACACTCGCGCTCGCTTTTTTTTCCTTAGCCCCCTTTGCGCCACTTCCGTTCACACATTCCGCAGCCGCAAAAGTTGGATAAGTGACACACGTCACTTATCCAAGCTTGTGCCTGCCGTTTTTCATTTTTTTCACCCCCCTTTGTGCCACCTAACTACAACCCTAACTGTTGATCCCTGCCCAATCTATCTTCATCCACCCCAATCCCCCCATCCCCCTTCCCCCTATTTTTACCCCCCTCCACCCCACTTTTGCGCCACCTCCGTGCGCAGCTGCCGAGCGTTGATTGGTGACGAGGTTCACCGATCAACACTTGAGCTCGTTTTTTTTTCCTTAGCCCCCTTTGCGCCACTTCCGTACACACATCCCGCAGCCGCAAAAGTTGGATAAGTGACACACGTCACTTATCCAAGCTTGTGCCTGCCGTTTTTCATTTTTTTCACCCCCCTTTGTGCCACCTAACTACAACCCTAACTGTTCATCCCTGCCCAATCTCTCTTCATCCACCCCAATCCCCCCATCCCCCTTCCCCCTATTTTTACCCCCCTCCACCCCACTTTTGCGCCACCTCCGTGCGCAGGCGCCGAGCGTTGATTGGTGACGCAGTTCACCGATCAACACTTGAGCTCGCTTTTTTTTCCTTAGCCCCTCCGTACACACATCCCGCAGCTGCGAAACTTGGATAAGTGACACAGTTCACTTATCAGAGTTTGCCGTTTTCCTTTTTTTTTTTTTCCACCCCCCCCTTGCGCCACCCCGTGCGCACATCCAGCAGCCTAGTTTTGATAAGTGACACTTATCAGCTAGGGCCTGCTGTTTTATACTTTTTTCCACAGCTTTTTCTTTACAGAAAGTTTACACCAATCACTCCCCCCCCCTCACGTACACATACAGTTTTCAATAAAGTGTACACCCAAGCACCATATTTACACAAAAATGTCATCAAATTCATCCCAACAGCGCTATTCAGTGGAGGAGGCATATGCTTTACTTGCCTCCGAAACTGATAGTGATTTGGATGACGATCCGACTTTTCTTTATTTTTCGGATTCTTCATCCTCTTCTTCTTCCTCTTCTCCCTCCTCATCTTCCTCCTCGGGTCCTGCGGAACCGCCACGCAGACGCTCCAGGACAGAAGATGAGGCAGCGCCCACCATGCCCGCAGCTGACCCAGTGCTCCCCGTATGGACCTCGCCCCCCGAAAATTACGAGCCACTGATTCCTGATTTTGTGGCAGAATCAGGAATCAAGTTTGACACCACCGGCCTCACAGAAATTGACTTTTTCAAAGTCTTTTTCTCTGAGGATTTTGTTAACCTCATGGTGGAGCAAACTAATTTGTACGCTCGTCAATTTTTGGAGCAAAACCCGCGTTCAACATTTTCAAACTGGTCTCCTGTAGACGCAGTTGAAATGACGCAGTTTTGGGGCCTGGTCCTCCATATGGGGATACTGAAGAAGCCGGAAATTCGGCAATATTGGAGTGTTGATATTTTATACAACACTCCAGTGTTCCGAATGGTCATGGCCCGGACGCGTTTTGAGGCCATCCACAAGTTTCTGCATTATACTGATAATGCAGCGTGTCCCGCACAAGATGACCCCAACTTTGACCGTCTGTTCAAAGTTCGGCCGGTCATCGAACACTTCAACAAAAAGTTTGCTGAAGTGTACGTGCCCCAAAGGGACATCTGCGTGGATGAGTCCTTGGTTCACTTCAAGGGAAGGCTGCGATTCCGTCAATACCTGCCCAGTAAGAGGGCCAGGTACGGAATCAAACTCTATAAGTTGTGTGAGAGTACCTCAGGGTACACCCACAAGTTTAGAGTTTACGAAGGGAAGGACACC
Source organism: Dendrobates tinctorius (assembly GCF_039654945.1). NCBI lineage: Eukaryota > Metazoa > Chordata > Amphibia > Anura > Dendrobatidae > Dendrobates > Dendrobates tinctorius. The sequence continues at coordinate 14,438,330 of NW_027361811.1, forward strand.
CGGATTGAACCCCCTGAGTGTCCTCCTTTCCTGGGAGTGAGTGGGAAAATTGTGTGGGATTTGGTGCACCCACTGCTGGATAAAGGTTATCACCTCTACACTGATAACTTTTATACCAGCATCCCACTCTACAAATCCCTCTCTGAGCGACGTACCGCAGCCTGCGGTACTGTCCGCAAAAATCAGAGAGGCCTCCCGAAGACGCTACTTGGGCAGATGCTCCGAAAAGGTGAGAGCAGAGCCCAATGTAGCGACCACCTGCTGGTGGTCAAGTACAAGGACAAGAGAGATGTCCATCTCTTGACCACCATACACGGTGATGGCAGTACCCTCTGCACTGTACGGGGTACCTCTACACAGGTCCTCAAACCGACATGTGTAGTGGGGTACAACAAAAAAATGGGGGGAGTTGATCTCTCCTATCAACTCCTCCAACCGTACAATGCATTGAGGAAGGCCAAGGTGTGGTACAAAAAGCTGGCCGTGCACATCGTCCAAATGGCAATGCTCAACGCATTCCTGCTGTCACAATGTGCATGCCCCAGCGATACGGCGTACCTTCATTTCCAGGAGGTAGTGGTTAAGGCCATGATGTTTGGCGCTCAGGAAGGAGCGGGCCCCAGTACTTCAGGAACTGAAGGTGCTCGTATTGTCCCAGGTCAGCATTTTCCGGGGGTGGTCCCGCCAACCCCAAGAAAAGGTAAGCCGCAAAAAAGGTGTCGAGTGTGTTACAAAAAAGGAATACGCAGGGACACCACTTACCAGTGCGACACCTGCCCCGAAAAACCTGGCCTGTGCATGAAGGATTGCTTCAAATTGTACCACACCTCCATGCACTACTAATTTACATTAGATTAGTTGGGGGCACATCTAGATTTGTTCACTGGGGGTCTAGTATCCAAAATGATGTCATATGTGGGTTTTTTTCCTGTTTAGGCACATCAGGGACACTGCAAATGGAACATGACGCCAGCAGACCATCAAAGTCTGCATTCCAAAACAACACTACTTCCCTTTCGAGCCCCAACGTGTGCCTAAACAGTTTTTTCCCACATGTGGGGTACCAGAGTACCCAGGACAAATTGGACAACGACTTTTGGGGTCCAATTTCTCCTGTTACTCTTGGGAAAATTAAAAATTGGGGACTAAATGATCATTTATGTGGGAACAAAACAGGATTTTATATTTTCACGCCTGGGCATTATAATCTTTAGTGAAACACTTGGGGGTTCAAAGTGCTCACCACACATCTAGATAAGTTCCTTAGGGGGTCTAGTTTCCAAAATGGGGTCACTTATGGGGGGTTTCTACTGTTTAGGAACATCAAGGGCTCTGCAAATGGAACATGACGCCCGCAGACCATTCCATCAAAGTCTGCTTTCCAAAACGTCATTACTTCCCTTTCGAGCCCTGACGTGTGCCCAAACAGTAGTTTTCTCCCACATGTGGGGTATCAGGGTACTCAGGACAAATTGAACAACAACTTTTGGGGTCCAATTTCTCCTGTTACTCTTGGGAAAATTAAAAATTGGGGACTAAATGATCATTTATGTGGGAACAAAACAGGATTTTATATTTTCACGCCTGGGCATTATAATCTTTAGTGAAACACTTGGGGGTTCAAAGTGCTCACCACACATCTAGATAAGTTCCTTAGGGGGTCTAGTTTCCAAAATGGGGTCACTTATTGGGGGTTTCTACTGTTTAGGAACATCAAGGGCTCTGCAAATGGAACATGACGCCCGCAGACTATTCCATCAAAGTCTGCTTTCCAAAACGTCATTACTTCCCTTTCGAGCCCTGACGTGTGCCCAAACAGTAGTTTTCTCCCACATGTGGGGTATCAGGGTACTCAGGACAAATTGGACAACAACTTTTGGGGTCCAATTTCTCCTGTTACTCTTGGGAAAATTAAAAATTGGGGACTAAATGATCATTTATGTGGGAACAAAACAGGATTTTATATTTTCACGCCTGGGCATTATAATCTTTAGTGAAACACTTGGGGGTTCAAAGTGCTCACCACACATCTAGATAAGTTCCTTAGGGGGTCTAATTTCCAAAATGGGGTCACTTATTGGGGGTTTCTACTGTTTAGGAACATCAAGGGCTCTGCAAATGGAACATGACGCCCACAGACCATTCCATCAAAGTCTGCTTTCCAAAACGTCATTACTTCCCTTTCGAGCCCTGACGTGTGCCCAAACAGTAGTTTTCTCCCACATGTGGGGTATCAGGGTACTCAGGACAAATTGGACAACAACTTTTGGGGTCCAATTTCTCCTGTTACTCTTGGGAAAATTTAAAAATTGGGGACTAAATGATCATTTATGTGGGAACAAAACAGGATTTTATATTTTCACGCCTGGGCATTATAATCTTTAGTGAAACACTTGGGGGTTCAAAGTGCTCACCACACATCTAGATAAGTTCCTTAGGGGGTCTAGTTTCCAAAATGGGGTCACTTATTGGGGGTTTCTACTGTTTAGGAACATCAAGGGCTCTGCAAATGGAACATGACGCCCGCAGACCATTCCATCAAAGTCTGCTTTCCAAAACGTCATTACTTCCCTTTCGAGCCCTGACGTGTGCCCAAACAGTAGTTTTCTCCCACATGTGGGGTATCAGGGTACTCAGGACAAATTGAACAACAACTTTTGGGGTCCAATTTCTCCTGTTACTCTTGGTAAAATTAAAAATTGGGGACTAAATGATCATTTATGTGGGAACAAAACAGGATTTTATATTTTCACGCCCGGGTGTTATAAACTTCTGTGAAGCCCTTGGGGGTTCAAAGTGCTCACCACACATCTAGATAAGTTCCTTAGGGGGTCTAGTTTCCAAAATGGGGTCACTTGTGGGGGTTTCCACTGTTTAGGCACATCAGACGCTCGTCAAACGTGACATGGCGTCCGATCTCAATTCCAGCCAATTTTAGGTTGAAAAAGTCAAATGGGGCTCCTTCCCTTCTGAGCCCTGCCATGTGCCTAAACAGTGGTTCCCCCCCACATATTGGGTATCAGCGTACTCAGGACAAATTTGACAACAACCTTTGGGGTACAATTTCTCCTGTTACCCTTGGGAAAACAAAATATTGGGGACTAAATGATCATGTTTGTGGAAAAAATATGATTTTTTATTTTCACGCCCGGGTGTTATAAACTTCTGTGAAGCCCTTGGGGGTTCAAAGTGGTCACCACACATCTAGATAAGTTCCTTAGGGGGTCTAGTTTCCAAAATGGGGTCACTTGTGGGGGGTTTCCACTGTTTAGGCACATCAGATGCTCGTCAAACGTGACATGGCGTCCAATCTCAATTCCAGCCAATTTTAGGTTGAAAAAGTCAAACGGGGCTCCTTCCCTTCTGAGCCCTGCCATGTGCCCAAACAGTGGTTCCTCCCCACATATTGGGTATCAGCGTACTCAGGACAAATTTGACAAGAACCTTTGGGGTCCAATTTCTCCTGTTACCCTTGGGAAAACAAAATATTGGGGACTAAATGATCATGTTTGTGGAAAAAATATGATTTTTTATTTTCACTCCCGGGTGTTATAAACTTCTGTGAAGCCCTTGGGGGTTCAAAGTGGTCACCACACATCTAGATAAGTTCCTTAGGGGGTCTAGTTTCCAAAATGGGGTCACTTGTGGGGGGTTTCCACTGTTTAGGCACATCAGACGCTCGTCAAACGTGACATGGCGTCCGATCTCAATTCCAGCCAATTTTAGGTTGAAAAAGTCAAACGGGGCTCCTTCCCTTCTGAGCCCTGCCATGTGCCTAAACAGTGGTTCCCCCCCACATATTGGGTATCAGCGTACTCAGGACAAATTTGACAACAACCTTTGCGGTCCAATTTCTCCTGTTACCCTTGGGAAAACAAAATATTGGGGACTAAATGATCATGTTTGTGGAAAAAATATGATTTTTTATTTTCACGCCCGGGTGTTATAAACTTCTGTGAAGCCCTTGGGGGTTCAAAGTGGTCACCACACATCTAGATAAGTTCCTTAGGGGGTCTAGTTTCCAAAATGGGGTCACTTGTGGGGGGTTTCCACTGTTTAGGCACATCAGACGCTCGTCAAACGTGACATGGCGTCCAATCTCAATTCCAGCCAATTTTAGGTTGAAAAAGTCAAACGGGGCTCCTTCCCTTCTGAGCCCTGCCATGTGCCCAAACAGTGGTTCCTCCCCACATATTGGGTATCAGCGTACTCAGGACAAATTTGACAAGAACCTTTGGCGTCCAATTTCTCCTGTTACCCTTGGGAAAACAAAATATTGGGGACTAAATGATCATGTTTGTGGAAAAAATATGATTTTTTATTTTCACTCCCGGGTGTTATAAACTTCTGTGAAGCCCTTGGGGGTTCAAAGTGGTCACCACACATCTAGATAAGTTCCTTAGGGGGTCTAGTTTCCAAAATGGGGTCACTTGTGGGGGGTTTCCACTGTTTAGGCACATCAGACGCTCGTCAAACGTGACATGGCGTCCGATCTCAATTCCAGCCAATTTTAGGTTGAAAAAGTCAAACGGGGCTCCTTCCCTTCTGAGCCCTGCCATGTGCCTAAACAGTGGTTCCCCCCCACATATTGGGTATCAGCGTACTCAGGACAAATTTGTCAACAACCTTTGCGGTCCAATTTCTCCTGTTACCCTTGGGAAAACAAAATATTGGGGACTAAATGATCATGTTTGTGGAAAAAATATGATTTTTTATTTTCACGCCTGGGTGTTATAAACTTCTGTGAAGCCCTTGGGGGTTCAAAGTGGTCACCACACATCTAGATAAGTTCCTTAGGGGGTCTAGTTTCCAAAATGGGGTCACTTGTGGGGGGTTTCCACTGTTTAGGCACATCAGACACTCGTCAAACGCGACATGGCGTCCGATCTCAATTCCAGCCAATTTTAGGTTGAAAAAGTCAAACGGGGCTCCTTCCCTTCTGAGCCCTGCCATGTGCCCAAACAGTGGTTCCTCCCCACATATTGGGTATCAGCGTACTCAGGACAAATTTGACAAGAACCTTTGGGGTCCAATTTCTCCTGTTACCCTTGGGAAAACAAAATATTGGGGACTAAATGATCATGTTTGTGGAAAAAATATGATTTTTTATTTTCACTCCCGGGTGTTATAAACTTCTGTGAAGCCCTTGGGGGTTCAAAGTGGTCACCACACATCTAGATAAGTTCCTTAGGGGGTCTAGTTTCCAAAATGGGGTCACTTGTGGGGGGTTTCCACTGTTTAGGCACATCAGACGCTCGTCAAATGTGACATGGCGTCCGATCTCAATTCCAGCCAATTTTAGGTTGAAAAAGTCAAACGGGGCTCCTTCCCTTCTGAGCCCTGCCATGTGCCTAAACAGTGGTTCCCCCCCACATATTGGGTATCAGCGTACTCAGGACAAATTTGACAACAACCTTTGGGGTCCAATTTCTCCTGTTACCCTTGGGAAAACAAAATATTGGGGACTAAATGATCATGTTTGTGGAAAAAATATGATTTTTTATTTTCACGCCTGGGTGTTATAAACTTCTGTGAAGCCCTTGGGGGTTCAAAGTGGTCACCACACATCTAGATAAGTTCCTTAGGGGGTCTAGTTTCCAAAATGGGGTCACTTGTGGGGGGTTTCCACTGTTTAGGCACATCAGACACTCGTCAAACGCGACATGGCGTCCGATCTCAATTCCAGCCAATTTTAGGTTGAAAAAGTCAAACGGGGCTCCTTCCCTTCTGAGCCCTGCCTTGTGCCCAAACAGTGGTTCCCCCCCATATATTGGGTATCAGCGTACTCAGGACAAATTTGACAACAAATTTTGGGGTCCAATTTCTCCTGTTACCCTTGGGAAAATAAAAAAATTGTTGCTAAAATATTATTTTTGTGACTAAAAAGTTAAATGTTCATTTTTTCCTTCCACATTGCTTCTGCTCCTGTGAAGCACCTGAAGGGTTAATAATCTTCTTGAATGTAGTTTTGAGTAGCTTCAGGGGTGCAGTTTTTAGAATGGTGTCACTTTTGGGTATTTTCTGCCATATAGACCCCTCAAAGTGACTTCAAATGTGAGGTGGTCCCTAAAAAAAATGGTTTTGTAAGTTTTGTTGTAAAAATTAGAAATCGCTTGTCAAATTTTAACCCTTATAACTTCCTAACAAAAAAAAATGTTGTTTCCCAAATTGTGCTGGTGTAAAGTAGACATGTGGGAAATGTTATTTAGTAACTATTTTGTGTCACATATTTCGCTGTTTTAAGGGCATACAAATTCAAAGTTTGAAAATTGCAAAATTTTCAAAATTGTTGCCATATTTCTGTTTTTTTCATAAATAAACGCAAGTTATAGCGAAAATTTTTTACCACTAAAGTGAAGTACAATATGTCACGAGAAAACAATCTCAGAATCGCCTAGATCCGTTGAAGCGTTCCAGAGTTATAACCTCATAAAGGGACAGTGGTCAGAATTGTAAAAATTGGCCCGGTCATGAACGTGCAAACCACCCTTGGGGGTGAAGGGGTTAAAGCAAGGGATCAGGCTACAAAATACTATGTTATGGCATTGTAAACAACAAATTACTCTCTACGTTGTGATCAATAAATAGTACATGCAAAAATTTTGTCAGTCTGTTTTCTTTAATTAAATGACCATACCTATATTCTAAAGCATTTTGGTTAAAATTAAATCTTGTATGATGACAACTTCATGCACTTTCAATTCATCACCATGAAAATTACATCACATCAACCAGACATGAGTAATCACGCTTAAAAAAAAAATGCAAAACTTTTGGTCAATGAAATGTACTCCAGACCATGCACTAGTGTATGGGTGATCAATATAATACTGATAAAGGTATGTGCACATGTTGAGTACACCATTTCTGCATCTCTTGGCAGTACAAATACAGCTGCAAAAATGCACATTTTTGGTGCATTTTTGCCTGTGTTTTTGACTGATTTGAGAGAAGTCAATGGTGAAAAATGCAGGGCAAAAATGCACAGAGAATTGACATGCAGTAGATTATTATCTGCACTAATTTGCAAATCAAAAATACTCAATGTGTGCATGCAAGTCAGGTTTCTCATTCACTTTGCTGGCATCAGGTTTTGCTTCTGGTTTTGTCACAAATGCAAGCAGAAATAAATGGAAAAATCAGCAACGTGTGCAAACAGCCTAATTTTTTTAAGATGCTTTTGAGGATTATATACCAACAAAATGTACTCTGGACCATGGAATAGTTTATGGATGAGCATTATAATACCGATAAAATGTTGAATACGTTTTTTGAGGGTTATAGATCAACAAAATGTTTTCAAGATGTAATAACCTGTGAGTGAGGAATATAATACAGATAAATGTTTGGACAAGTTTTTGGAGGCTTTTATAGCAACAAAATGAACTCCAGACCACAAAATAATCTATAGGTGAACAATATAATACCAATTAAATTTTTAAGTTTTTTGAGGCTTATATACCACTGAAATCTACTGAAGAATATGTAAAAGTCTATAGGTGAGCACTATAGTATCATTTAAATTTTGAACACCTTGTTGAGGGTTATATACCAACGAAATGTACCCAAGAACATGAAATACTGGATGGCTGATAAATGTATCCCAGCCAAATGTTTAAACTCTTTTGAGTCTTATATAATCACAAAAATGTACCCCAGAACATGGTATAATGAATTGGTAAGGCTAGTTTCACACTTGCTTTTTTTTGCAGCGCGTTTTTCCCGCAAAAAAACGCATTGAAAAAACGCATACAAAAGCATACAACTGCTGCGTTTTTTTCAAGCATTTTTATGAGCATGCATGAAAAAAACGCAGCGTTTTTATGAGTTTGTATGCGTTTTTAGTGCGTTTTTACCGCGTTTGCGTTTTTTTCCAACATTAGGTGGCCCCTCACACTAACCCAAACCATGACTTTACTAACCCTAACCCTGACCCTAACCCTAACCCTAACCCTGACCCTAACCCTAACCCTAACCCTGACCCTAACCCTTAACCAAATCATACTTAACCCTAACCCAAACCCTAAACCCTAACTAACCCTAACCCTAACCCTGACCCTAACCCTAACCCTAACCCTGACCCTAACCCTAACCCTAACCCTAACCCTGACCCTAACCCTAACCCTGACCCTAACCCTAACCCTAACTCTGACCCTAACCCTTAACAAAACCATACTTAACCCTAACCCTGACCCTAACCCTAACCCTGACCATAACCCTAACCCTGACCCTAACCCTAACCCTAACCCTGACCCTAACCCTTAACCAAACCATACTTAACCCTAATCCTGACCCTAACCCTGACCCTAACCCTTAACAAAACCATACTTAACCCTAACCCTGACCCTAACCCTAACCCTAACCCTAACCCTGACCCTAACCCTAACCCTAACCCTGACCCTAACCCTTAACCAAACCATACTTAACCCTAATCCTGACCCTAACCCTGACCCTAACCCTTAACAAAACCATACTTAACCCTAACCCTGACCCTAACCCTAACCCTAACCCTAACCCTAACCCTGACCCTAACCCTTAACCAAACCATACTTAACCCTAATCCTGACCCTAACCCTGACCCTAACCCTTAACCAAACCATACTTAACCCTAACCCTGACCCAAACCCCAACCCTAACCCTGACCCTGACCCTAACCCTAACCCTAAACCCCCTTAACTAACCCTAACTCTAACCCAAACCCCTAAATTCCATGGTTAAAAAAAAAAACGCATATGCAAAAAAACGCATACATGAGCATGCCAGTGCGCACATATGCGCATCCATAGGCTATAATGGCCATTTTTAGCGCAAAACGTGCGCATATGTGCGCATGCACTTTTTTGCAGGGCCAAAAAATGCAACATACTGCGTCTGGAAAATACCAACGCACACCCCAAAAAAACGCAGCGCATGAAAATCGCATACATGCGCTTACAAGCGCGCAGGTATGCGCACCCATGTTAAATATAGGGGAAAAAACGCATGCGCACATATGCGTTTTTTTCCAGCGCTAAAAAACGCAAATGTGAAACCAGCCTAAGAAATGTTAGCTCGGGGTCCACCGTGCGGTAGGTGGTATAACCGCTGCTAGACGGTGGCAGAGCAATATGGCGGAGGTGCGCACGGGGTTAGCCTTCACCCTGGTGCGCAAAGCAATCGCTGCTTAGTCACAGAGATGGCAAAAACATAAAGTACTGAGCCTGTTAGGGGCACAGGAGCTCAGAGCAATAACACACACGGTAAGCGGTCACAGGAATAGCCCAGATGGCGGCACTAAGTCCTTCTAGTCCTACCGTGTGTGTCCGAGTATATAGCGTCACAGCCGCGAATGCTCAAGTGGGCTGCTACTGCAGCACAGCTTGAATACTGCCGTTCAACGACACTGCTATGGCGCAGGCGCAATGTCGGACGCTAGCAGCTGAGTATGGAGCAATAGCGCGCTGGCACTGGTAGTAACTCAATCCCTCACACAAGCATATTATCAAAGGGAAGGGGTTTCAAATGAGTCATTCACCAGATCATGCATCCATCAAACATTCACTCAGCAGCAAGTATGTCTATACTAGCGTATGGCGGAACAGCCATGCACGCCTTCTATAGCAACTGGGACCTTCCGCATGCCTCCAGATCTCTGAGATGGACAAATGAGATTTGGAGCAGGACCTGAGCACATGACTCGTCCCATGAGCATGCTCAGTAAGAGGACAGAAGGACTTAGCCTCAGGAGAGATTTGCTGCAACGCAATCTCCTCTGCAATCTCTTCTGCACTGGATAAAGAGCAGGAGACTGCAGAATGTGAGGGTCTGGATTCCTGCATAGCGACCACAGAAACCTGACTCCTAACACTTACGTTCCACTGTACTACAACAATTATTGCTCTGTCATGGTATAGGACATGGTTAATGTCCTGTTCTTGCAGGGTTAACTTTTGCTGGCCTCTCTTTGGCTCTGGGAGGGGTATTTATACCCACTCCAGACTAGGATTCCCTGTCAGCTATACTGTTGTTCTGGCTGTGTGTCTGACCCCCCCTGGTGTGCGTGTATACTGCATTGCTTATTTGCTTCCCGTGTATGACCTGGTCTGTCCCCTCGCTCTGTTCTCTGTCTCACGTTTTGGTAATATTGTCTTCTCCAGTTCTGACCTCCTGGCTTGGCTATCATTACTCCGTTACCGTTTGCCCCTATTGTACCGTCTATTGCCCGTTATGGTTTACTGATCAATTGCTACGTCCTGACTATCTGTTCTGTCTAACCCTTTAGTACTGTCATGTTATCTTGTGTTTTGACCCCGGCTTGATCTGGTTTATGTCCCTGTCTATGCCCCTTGGTAACTTTGTCCCGTAGTTACCCTTTTAGGAGTTTTCCTCAGCTCCTAGCTCTCTGGAGTTTAGACTATGCCCTCAGCAGTCACATGCTTCAGGTCCTTTTAGTCTGGAGCACGCATCATCACCACTGCTGCCCTGCTCCACAGGTATCTTTGTGCACAGTTTTTGTACTCAGGACACACGCACTGGCTCAGTGAGCAAGTGCAGTGTGGTGTTCCTGACATTATAGCTGACCATTTCAGTTTTTTTTTCAATCTGAGGAAAAAGGAAAAAAAAAGTGCTATCCTCATGGATCCCATGCAAGCTTTGGCTGATCTGGTCAAGCACCTGACCCAAATGTTCCATAAGCTCAATGTGGAACAGCGCACAATGGCCCATAATTGGCAACAGTTGGTGGATACTGTGCAGAGGGCTGTCGCTGCAGGGACTCCGAGTTCTGGGGGTAGAGATGTGTCATTAGCGTCCCCCGAATCTCCGGTCAAATTGCCAGACCCTTTCTCAAGTGATAAAAGGGAGCTCAGGTCCTTCAGAGAAGGATGCAAGCTTTTTTTTCCCTAAGGCCCTGCTCCTCCGGGGATGAGTTCCAGAGGGTGGGGGTCGTCATTTCCCTACTTCGGGGGGCTCCACAGGCATGGGCGTTCTCTCTCTCTTCCTCTGCTCCTGAATGTATGTCTGTGAGCCTGTTCTTTGAGGCTCTGGGGCACATCTATGATGAGCCTGATAGAGTGCATCTGGCAGAGGATATAGTGATGAGTGTGACACAGGGGAGGCACTCTGCTGAATGGTTGTGCTCAGAGTTTAGATGTTGGGCCGCCGAAGTATCCAGGAATGACGCCGCCCTGAGGGGGTTGTTCTGCAGGGGCCTGTCTGACCGTCTGCAGGACGCTCTGGCATTATATCCTCCTCCTGATACCCTGGAGGACGCCATGATGCAGGCGGTCCGTATGGACTGGAGACTCCGTGCTAGAGGAATGATGCAACAAAAGTCTCCCTTGCACTCCAAATTGTGTGACACTGCACCTGTATCTGAGCCCATGGAGACTGGGTCAGTCTCGGTTAAGGAGAAAGAGAGAAGGCACCATAGAGACAACCTACTATGCTTTTACTGTGGAGCCTCTGGACATTGGAAAAGGAATTGCCCCTCCTGCCCTTCAGTGAAACCATCAGAGAAACGACTGAGTCTGGGCAACAATCGGGGAGGTTGTCCAGACTCCCAGGTACACTTTTTCTCTCTTACAAAGATGGTGCTCCAGGTTGAATTGGAACTTGCTGGCGTTCCTGTTATGACCACCACCTTTGACTGTGGTTTCTCCATTAATCTGATTGATGCCCAAGTTGTGACTCTTAATAAGATAGGGACAGTGAGGTTGAAAGACCCTGTTAAAATTGTAGCTGTGGATTCATCCCCCCTTACCCGGGATGGAATTTGCTTTATGACTGAAGTTTTTTCTATGAATGAAAGTGGGTTCCACTCACGTGGAAAAGTTAAGTTGTTTCATTATGAATAATCTTCCTGCAGGACTGGTATTGGGGATGCCCTGGCTGCAACGCCACAATCCTCTCATTGACTGGGTGAAGGGGGAGATCACCCGATGGGGAAGTAATGATAATGGTCTGTGTTGTAACCGGATTTCTTTTGCCAATCCGATAAAATCTGTATCTCTGTCATCTGTCAGTGTGGAGGGTATCTGGAGTACCTGAGAGACTTTGAAAACGTGTTTTCCGAAAGCGAGGCTGAGGCGCTCCCACCACATAGACCGTATGATTGTGCCATTGATTTAATACCTGGAGCCAAATTACCCAAGGCTCGTTTGTTTAATTTGTCCAGGCCTGAACGCCAAGCTATGAAAGAGTACATCAAAGAGAGCTTTCGCAAGGGGCATATTCGGCCCTCGGTCTCACCCGTGGCAGCGGGGTTTTTCTTTGTAAAGAAAAAAGATGGTGGGTTGCGACCATGCCTTGACTTTCGGGAACTGAACAAAATTACCGTTAAGAACATGTACCCTCTCCCATTGATTCTCGATTTATGTAACCAACTCACGGGGGCCAAATGGTTTTCTAAGCTTGATCTACGAGGGGCTTATAACCTTATAACGATCCAGAAGGGGGACGAATGGAATACAGCGTTCCTGACGACTGAGGGGCTGTTTGAAAAACTGGTTATGCCATTCGGCCTCACTAACGCCCCTGCTGTTTTTCAGAACTTCATTAATGTTGTTTTCTCTGACCTGATTGGGCATTATGTAGTCATTTACCTGGATGACATCTTGGTATACTCTGAGGACAGTCAGTCACACTTACACCATCTTCGTATGGTTCTTATGAGACTACGGGAGAACCATTTATACGCTAAGCTGGAGAAATGCTCATTTTTTATGCAAGAACTGTCTTTTCTGGGTGTAATTGTACCTGGGCAGGGATTCCGCATGGATCCAGGGAAGGTTCAGGCCATTACAGATTGGATGCAGCCTCATGATCTTAAGGGGTTGCAGCGATTTCTGGGCTTCGCTAATTATTATAAGAAGTTCATTAAAGGGTTCTCGCAGGTGGTGAAACCCTTGACAGACTTCACTCTTAAAGGGGCAGATGTAAAAATTTGGTCCGTGGCCGCAAAAAATTCCTTCCTTACATTAAAGGAATGCTTTACTTCAGCCCCTGTGTTGGTACAACCCGATTTGTCAAGACCTTTTATCATGGAGGTCGACGCTTCGGAGGTGGGGGTGGGGACAGTGTTGTCTCAGGGCCCCTCTACCTTGACTAACCGCAAACCCTGTGCCTTTTTTCTAAAAAGTTCTCTTCGGCCGAGAGAAACTATGATGTCGGCAACAGGGAATTGGTAGCGGTTAAATTGGCCTTCGAAGAATGGAGGCATTTGTTGGAGGGGGCCTCTCATCCCATTACGGTCATCACTGACCATAAAAATTTGGCCTATATCGAGTCTGCTAAGAGACTGACCCCCAGACAGGCTCGGTGGACACTTTTTTTTTTCTCGATTTCATTTTGCAATTATATTCCGACCAGGGTCTAAAAATGTAAAGGCGTATGCCTTATCCCAAAGTTTTGATTCTGTGTTCCCTCCAGAACCTCCTTCCTCCATTCTTCAACCGGGAGTGGTTGTAGCCGAAGTCTCCTCTGAGTTACAGAGAGAGATTCTGGAAGCACAAGCACAGAAATAAACCCCAGGTAAATTGTTTGTACCCGAACATTTCCGTCTGACACTCCTGCAAGAATTTCATGATTCTGTGTTAAGTGCACACCCTGGTATTGCAGCTACCCGTGGGGCAGTGGCCAGGGGTTTTTGGTGGCCCTCTGTGGGTAGTGATATGAAAAGGTTTGTAAATACTTGTGGGGTGTGTGCTCACTCTACAAGCTCTCAGGTCCGTCCCGCCGGGGAATTGGTGCCTTTGCGAATTCCAGATAAACCATGGACACAGCTGTCCATGGATTTTATCACTAACTAGCTGAAGAGCCCGGCGCTGCCCGGGCATAGTAACTAACTATGGTTAGTTATAGAAAATTATAATTATCCTCCATCCCATAGTCCCGTGCCCACATACCCATCATACATATCCACGATCCCATAGGCCCGTGCCCATATACCCATCATACATATCCTCCATCCCATAGTCAAGTGCCCATATACCCATCACTAGAGTTGAGCGACTTTTGGTTTTTTAGGGTCGAGTTTCGTTTCGTGAAACCCGACTTTTCCAAAAGTCGGGTCGAGCAAGATCGGCCGATTATAGGGAAAAGTCGGGGTCGTCCCGAAACCCGAAACCCAATGTAAGTCAATGGGGAATAAAAGTCGGCAGTGAGAGGAGGACAGGAAACACACCTACAGTGCTCATTTCAATGCCAAAAGCATCAATTCTTCTTACTTAAGCTTGTCAACCTTAATTAACTTCATAATACAAGTTACGCACTGAAAAATGGGGGTTATTTGGCTAAAGTTGTGGGGGGGTAGGGCTGGCTCCAGGTTTTCATGTGCCCTGGGCGAAAGAGCGCCCCTTTAACACATACCACAACTCATCATGCTCCGATACGGCAGAGAAATAGCGGTATAGTACAATGAAAAATACTTCACTTTTTACATCTCATGACGAGGCCCATCTATTTCTCCATACAGAATCATTGGTCCCATATAATGTTTGAAACAGTATATGATGAGCTCCACATAATGCTACAGTATATGTTGGTCCCCATGGATGAAGCTCCACTGTCTTATGGGCCCAAATAATGCTCCAAACATAATGGGCCCCATTTCTAATGCTCTAGTGTATAATGGGCCCTGTAAATGCTGCTCCAGTGTCTGATGTCCACCTTTGGAATGTTCCAGTGTATGGTGGGCCCCATCTATCATTCTCCAGAGTATAGTGCTCCCCAAAAATTGCTGTCCCAACATTGAAAACAATCAAATAAGTCTCCTCGCTAGGGAATCCCTGTACTAGTCTGGACTCCTCGTCGTCCCCATCTTCCATCTCACTGCACAGTATTTCAACCTTGCAAGTGCTGTGATCCTGAGCAAGCAGGGGGGGCCCACTCGTTGGCGACGGCACTGGCACAGGGCCCCTGATAGTACGGTGGTGTGTCTGATGGCGGGTGGGCCGAACCTGCACTTTCATCTGCAGCTTCCTCTTTGTCACCGTGTAAGATGGAACTGTATATGGGACGGGTAACCTGAGTTTCATCAGGGTCAGATTCAGGCCGTGTAGCGTGCGAGGGGAATGTAGTGGTCTGGGTCAATGTACCAGCAGATTCATCGAGCAGTGGCTGGGCATCAGTGCACTTGTGTCGCCCCCAGGAGTACGGTCGCCACATTGGCATTACCTTCCTCCTAGGGAGTGTGATGTCATGCTTGGGAGCAGCGAAGGATCTCTCTAGCAGGTTAACTGATTGGGCGGCGTTATTCCCACGAGTCATGACCCTCCAAACAGCGTTCATGAAGGCAAAGTGTTTGTTTTACGTGGGCAGTATGGTTGCAAAGCTGAACCTTAAAGGAATGTCCAGAAGAGCACCACCAGGAGTGGAGCCTACGGTTAAATTCGACTCCACCTGGGAAACCTCAACCATGCCAGCTACAGAAAAGATGCACACATTGCAAGCTTAATTCCGTTAACGAACGAGACTCCGTCATGCCCCGCGGTCCGAGTCCGGCTTACTAGAGGGACACGTGAGGCTCTGGCACATGAGATTGGCCAATAACTGGTGTGTCATGCCCTTACATGTCCGTGGCTGCATGTGCGCTACACTGAAAAGGCCAGCGTTTGTCGCTTACAGGTGCAGATAACCCGCTGAACAACGTTAGTGATGGGGATCACTGATTACAATTATTACCCGCGAACGATGATTTCCCAGTAAGTGCAGGTCAACCGCAGTTCCGGAATTAGGCCTAACCGTCATTCCTGAAAAAATGAAAAACTTACGTGTGCAAACCACAGGTGCTGTAGCTTGCTTAACAGCTCGCCAGCCGTTCTCAGGCCCAGTATGGATTACACGTGATTGCACAAAGGTGAGAAAGGGTACCGTATCCCCGGATAACATGTATGGATAGCGTACACATTCAAAATATATGTCTATACATCAGGAGGCAGGCTCAGACGGTGTTAGGCCCAGTATGGATTGCACGTGATTGCACAAAGGTGAGAAATCGTACCGTATCCCCGGATAACATGGATGGATAGCGTACACATTCAAAATATATGTCTATACATCAGGAGGCAGGCTCAGACGGTGTCAGGCACAGTATGGATTTGACGGCCCAGACTACACAGCGGAGGAGCAGGGAAAGGTAAAGATTGCAAATGCTGGGGCCCTGCCCAAGCAAAGGGGCCCACTTGTGGGCGTCGGTACTGGCACTGGGCCCCTCATAGTACGGCGGTGTGTCTGACGGCGGGTGTGCACCACCACCGTCAGAGACACTTGATTGCACTATGAGGGACCCTGTGCCAGTGCCCGCGCCCAAGAGTCGGCCTACCCACCTGTCCAGGGCAACGGCACTCGCACGGTGTCGTGCGCTAGGTGGTGACCCCGGCCATGGGTGGGGAGGCAGCACAGTTAGGGAGTTTTAGAAAGTGGCATATGTTGATGTTGGACATTCAGCTGATGCAAAAGGCGAAATAGGTCAAGTCCCAGGAAGAGGTGGACCAAAGCAAGCCATTTTTCTGTCACCCTATGTGTCATCAGGGGAAGGTGGGACAAAATCCTTGGAAACCCATGCATGGTTCATTTTAATGAAGGTTAGACCATCCACATTTTGGGTTGACAGACGGGTCCTTTTTTCTGTCAGGATTGATCCAGCTGCACTGAAGACTCTTTCCGATAGCACACTTGCAGCTGGGCAAGCGAGCTCCTGTAAGGCATATTGTGCCAATTCAGGCCAGGTGTCCAGTTTACCGGCCCAATAGTCAAAGGGGAATGACCTGTGTGGGAGAACATTGATATGGGAGGAAAAGTAGTTTGTAACCATAGTTGACAACTGCTGTCTCCTGTCACTTTCCATCGAAGCAGTATTACCAGTTGTGTGAGCGGTACTTGAAAAATCAGTCCACAACATTGTCATGAAACCCCTGTCTCCAATGCCACTTCTGCTGTGTGCACCATGAACACCTCTGCCAAGCTGCCCCCGGCCCGTACGGCTCATGTGAGAACCATCACCGCTGCTGTGTGCTGGGAATGCCTCAAGCAACCGATTTACCAGAGTTGCTTGTTTATTAGCCAATATTAGGTCAAGGTTCTCCTGTGGCATGATGTTTTGTAGTTTGCCTTTATAGCGTGGATCCAGGATGCTGGCCAACCAGTAGTCGTCATCGTTCATCATTTTGGCAATGCGGGGGTCCCTTTTTAGGATCTGCAAGGCATAATCTGACATGTGGGCCAATGTTCCCGGTGTCAATGATGCACTGCGAGTGCTGGTTGGAGGAGCACTTTCTGGCAAATCCACATCCCTCCAGTCACGCACAAACCCTGTACCAGACCTTGCCACGCCAACATTTTCACTTGCCCCACGGGATGCATCCTCTTTCCCTAAGTAATCATCCCCATCATCATCCTCCTCCTCCTCTTCTTCCTCCACCTCGTCCAGGAGAGGTCCCTGAGCAGACAATGGCTGAATGTCATCAAGGAATCCCTCCTCCTCTTCCTCCTCATCAACATTGGCTGCAGACGCCTGCTCCTTAAGGTGCGTCAAAGTTTGCATGAGCAGACGCATAAGTGGGATGCTCATGCTTAGGATGGCGTCGTCTGCGCTTACCAGCCGTGTGCATTCCTCAAAACACTGAAGGACTTTACAGAGGTCTTTCAGCTTCGACCACTGCACACCTGTCAACTCCATGTCTGCTCTCAAAGTGCCTGGCCGTGTATCCTCCCACAAATGCATTATGGCCTGCCTCTGCTCGCACAGCCGCTCCACCATGTGCAGGGTGGAGTTCCACCTTGTTGCAATGTCGATAATGAGGCGGTGGTTGGGAAGGTGGAGCAATCGCTGCAGCTTCTGCATACGAACGGAGTGTACAGGCGACCGGCGGATGTGCGCGAACAGTCTTCGCACCTTCTGGAGCAGGGCTGTTAACTCCGGATAATTTTTGAGGAAGCACTGCACCACCAGGTTCAAGGTGTGAGCCAAGCAAGGTATGTGGCTGAGTTTTGAAAGGGCTATGGCTGCCACAAAATTACGGCCGTTATCACTAACTACCTTGCCTGCCTGCCTCAAGATGTACACTGCCCAGCCATGACTCAGTTTGTCGCTTCAAGTACTCGGCCAGCACCTCGGCGGTGTGTCTGTCGCCCAAACACATCATCTGCAACACAGCCTGCTGACGCTTTCCACTAGCTGCTCGATAGGGGGACACCTCGTGTGCAACAGTGGCAGCTGCAGATGGAGTGCTCGTACGACTGCGCTCTGTGGACGAGCTTTCGCTTCTGGAGGAGGAGGAGGGTCGAATGCCTACAGCCAACTGTTTCCTATACCGTGGGCTAGGCAGCACTGTCCCACCACCGCTGTCCCCTGTGGACCCTGCATCCACCACATTAACCCAGTGCGCAGTGATGGACACGTAACGGCCCTGGCCATGCCGACTGGACCATGCATCTGTTGTGAAGTGCACCTTTCCACTCACTGACTGCTTGAGTGCATGGACAATGCGGTCTTTTACATGATGGTGGAGGGCTGGGATGGCTTTGCGAGAGAAGAAGTGGCGACTGGGTTGGTCATAGCGTGGTACTGCATAGGCCATGAGTTCGCGGAAAGCTGCGCTTTCCACCAACCGATAGGGCATCATCTCAAACGAGATTAGTTTGGCAATGTGGGCGTTCAAACCCAGTGTACGCGGATGAGAGACTGAGTACTTTCTTAACCTACTCATAGTGTCTGGGAGGGTGAGCTGGACTTGAGAGCTGCATATAGTGGAAGTAGCGGTGGACAGGACAGACTGAGAGAGGGTTGATGATGGTGATGGAGTTGGTGTTCTTTCTGATGGCCTAGAATCAGTCTTTTGTTGATATAACAGTGGGATTCCCTGACTGCTGTGGCCTTGCAATGACACCTCAACATTTGCTGCTGTGCTAACCGGTGGGCTTACAGTGGGGGAAACAATGTAGCGTTGCTGACTACCTTCTTTGTGATCAGTTGCACATGTGGCACTTGAGGTTTGGTGTTGTGTCCACGCTTGCAAGTGCATGCTGGTTAAATGTCTAAGCATGCAACTGGTATTCAAATTTTTCAGATTTTTCCCTCGGCTAAAGGTCTTTGCGCACTTCTTACAGATAACCTTGGCCTGATCATGAGGATTTTGTTCAAAAAAGTGCCACACTGCACTCTTCCTACTTTGGCAGACATTTTGCGGCCTAGCACGCTGTGATCTTTTGACCCTCTGGACAAGCTGTCCAGCAACTCTTTTGATTTTTGGAACCTGTCTTTGGAGTGCTCCGGGCCTGCCAGATAACAGCTGTTGCGATGTCGATGTCTGCTGTGGATGCTCCTCATCTGAGCTATTGGAAGCAGCACCCTCTTCCCCCAATGGATGCCAATCTGGGTCAACAACTGGGTCATCCATCACCTCCTCTTCAATGTCATGTGCACCTTCCTCTGTGTCACCGTATATGGTGGTATAGTGTGCGGGAAGGGGCACCTGAGTCTCATCAGGGTCAGAATCTGGCTCTGTACACTGCGAGGACAATGTAGTGCTCTGAGTGAATGTACCAGCAGAATCATCTATCAGCGGCTGTGCATCAGTGCACTCCATGTCAGATTCATCTTGGCCTGGGTAATTCACCATTTCACTTGATAATCCAGGCATGGTATGTGAAAACAGCTCCATGGAGTAATCAGTAGTATGGCCTGCGTCATCCTTCAATCTTGGTTGGGGTGAAGGACACAAGGAAAGGTGTGGTTCATGAACATGAGCCTCCAATGACGACTCAGTGCTTTTATTTTTTACAACTTCAGAAGAGGAGGCGATAGAGCTGGAGGCTGAGTCAGCAATGTAAGACAAAACTTTTTCCTGAAGCTCTGGCTTTAAAAGCGGTTTGCCAACTCCTAGAAAACTAACCCTTCGTGGCCTTGTGGAGCCAGACGATGACGCAGGCTCAACACCTCCTACATTCGGTCCTATTTTGCTTTTGCCACTACCATCAGATCCACCACCAACACCATCATTACCAGCTGCCAACCCCCGCCCAATTCCACGGCCTCTTCCACCAGTCTTCCTCATTTTTGGTAGAAATGTAGACAAAATCCAACAAACTATATAGTAATGTAAAACAAGGTACAAGGTGTCTATAGGACAGGGGAGATTTTGAATTTCTGCAGACACTTGTGGACACTGGACACTTTTGGATTGTGTGAGGCCCACTGAATATCAGAGCGCTATGTCACAGGCTCGATGGCACAGGTGTGAAAAATGTCACTAGAGGATAATGGAGATTTTGAATTTCTGCACACACTAGTGGACACTGGACACTTTTGGATTGTGTGAGGCCCACTGAATATCAGAGCGCTATGTCACAGGCTCGATGGCACAGGTGTGAAAAATGTCACTAGAGGATAACGGAGATTTTGAATTTCTGCACACACTAGTGGACACTGGACACTTTTGGATTGTGTGAGACCCACTGAATATCAGAGCGCTATGTCACAGGCTCGATGGCACAGGTGTGAAAAAAGTGACTACAGGATAAGGGAGATTTTGAATTTCTGCACACACTAGTGGACTCTGGACACTTTTGGATTGTGTGAGGCCCACTGAATATCACAGCGCTATGTCACAGGCTCGATGGCACAGGTGTGAAAAGTGTCACTAGAGGATAACGGAGATTTTGAATTTCTGCACACACTAGTGGACACTGGACACTTTTGGATTGTGTGAGGCCCACTGAATATCAGAGCGCTATGTCACAGGCTCGATGGCACAGGTGTGAAAAATGTCACTAGAGGATAACGGAGATTTTGAATTTCTGCACACACTAGTGGACACTGGACACTTTTGGATTGTGTGAGGCCCACTGAATATCAGAGCGCTATGTCACAGGCTCGATTGCACAGGTGTGAAAAAAGTGACTACAGGATAAGGGAGATTTTGAATTTCTGCACACACTAGTGGACACTGGACACTTTTGGATTGTGTGAGGCCCACTGAATATCAGAGCGCTATGTCACAGGCAGAAATTGGCTAGTGTATCACAAACTACAAGGTGTATGTAGAATTGGGCAGAATAGGAATCTCCCTAGAGTGTAGATCTGTAAGAACGGAACAAGTCCTCCACTTATCCTTCCACAGTGACACACAGATAGCTTCACTGTGGCTGTGATAACAGCCGTTACACGGTACTGTGTGAGGAGCGTACACCGCTGTATGGTGTGAAAAAATGCACGCTCAGTACCTCAGCAGGACAAAAAAAAAAAAATTGGGATTGCTTTTAAAAAAGCAGTTTGCAGAGCAGTGGGTAAACAGCAATGCAGCTGTCAGGAAGCCTTAGAAGGCAGCCTAACAACCAACACCGCTGATCCACCACAATATAGCCTCCCCTTGCACTGCACACACAGTGACTGGTGTGTTGTACAGGCAAAATCGCTAGCAGCAGAAGATTGTTTTTTTTTCTTCTTCCCTGCCTAACGCTCTCTCAACAGAATCAGCAACCTCTCCCTATGCTAAGATCGGCAGAAGTAAGATGGCGGTCGGCGTGCACGCCCTTTTATAACCCCTGTGACGCCCACCAAAGCAAGCCAATCACTTGCATGCCCTTCTGAAAGATGGTGGTGACCCCTGCCTATGTCATCACGTTGCCCACAGTGTCCGTGGATCCTGATTGGCTGAAAAAGAGGGCAAAACACACTTTTGAAACGCGACTTTGGCGTATAAGTCGCCGACCTTGTGGCCGACCTCATCCTAGGGTCGGGTTTCATTTCATGAAACCCGACTTTGCCAAAAGTCGGCGACTTTTGAAATTTTTCGACCCGTTTCGCTCAACTCTACCCATCACACATCCTCCATCCCATAGTCCCATGCCCATATACCCATCATACATATTCTCCATCCCATAGTCCCATGCCCATATACCCATCATACATATTCTCCAGCCCATATACCCATCATACATATTCGCCATCCCATAGTCGAGTGCCCATATACCCATCACACATCCTTCATCTCATAGTCCCATGCCCATATACCCATCATACATATCCTCCATCCCATAGTCCCGTGCCCATATATCCATCATACATATCCGCCATCCCATAGTCCCGTGCCCATATACCTGTCAAACATATCCTCTATCCCATAGTCCAGTGCCCATATACCCATCACACATCCTCCATCCCATAGTCCCATGCCCATATACATATCCGCCATCCCATAGTCCCGTGCCCATATACATATCCGCCATCCCATAGTCCCGTGCCCATATACCTGTCATACATATCCTCCATCCCATAGTCCGGTGCCCATATACTCATCATACATCCTCCAATCCATAGTCAACCATTATGATATCATAATGAGCGGCGGCGGGGCTTGCAACCTTTGATGACATCAGCATCGCCATGGCAACCATTGTGACATCATAATGAGGGGCGGGGCTTGATACGCACACACTGCTTCCCCAGTATGCAAATAGGGGCATTGTGACATCACAATGAGGGGCGGGGCTTGACACGCACACACTTTTCCCCCCAGTATGTAGATAGGGGCAAAATTGTTTGGTGAATTGGAACACGCGGGGTTAAAATTTTGCCTCACAACATAGCTTAGGACGCTCTCGGGGTCCAGACGTGCG
The DNA here is from genome assembly GCF_039654945.1 of Dendrobates tinctorius. Taxonomy (NCBI): domain Eukaryota; kingdom Metazoa; phylum Chordata; class Amphibia; order Anura; family Dendrobatidae; genus Dendrobates; species Dendrobates tinctorius. Next base: position 14,460,926 of record NW_027361811.1, read on the forward strand.
ACTGTGCCAAATTTTGTGGCTGTAGCTGCGACGGTGCGGATGCCTATCCCGGACATACAAACATACACACACACACACACACACATACACACTTTGAGCTTTATATATTAGATCTTCCCCCTTCCAAGGGCAACTCAGTGGTATGGGTAGTAGTTGATAGATTTTCTAAGCAAGCCCACTTTGTGCCATTACCTGCATTACCATTTGTTGAAACCTTGGCCCACTTGTTTATACAGCACATAGTTCAGTTGCATGGAGTACCTGTGAACATGGTGTTGGACAGGGGTGTGCAATTTGTGGCCAGGTTTTGGAGAGCATTTTGAAAGAAGTTGGGGTCACATTATCATTCTCCTCTGCCTATCACCTGGAATCCAACAGACAGACTGAACGCACCAACCAGTCATTGGAGCAGATTCTGAGATGCCTGGCCTCCTCCAGACAGGAAAACTGGTGTGAGGTATTACCCATGGCAGAATTTGCATTCAACTTTCATATTAATCAGTCTACTGGAAAGTCTCCCTTTCAGGTCAATTATGGGTTTGTTCCACAGTTTGGGGTATTTTCCCTTATGAAATCGGGTTGCCCTGGTGCCGAGGGGATAGTACAACAGTTAAAAATCCTCTGGAGGGAGGTGCAGGGGAACATCTCCAAAGCCCAGAAGATGTTCAAACATTTTGCGGACAGGAGGAGGGGGGTGGTTCCTGCGTTGACAGTGGGGGAAAAAGTCTGGTTATCCACCCGTAACATCAATCTTAAGATACCCTCTATGAAGTTAGGCCCCAAATGTATTGGCCCATACAAGATTGTAGAGATGATCAACCCAGTGGCCTACAGATTACAGTTGCCCACCTCCTTCAAAATATCTAACGTCTTCCACAGGTCCCTATTAAAACCTGTGGGGACAGTTAGAGAATATACCTCATCTATGGTCCCACCAGTTTTGGTAGAGGGTCAAATGGAGTACGAGGTAGGGTGCATCATTGATTCACGGTGGGTGCGTCGGAGACTTCAATACCTTATTCATTGGAAGGGATATTCCGTTGAGGATCAGTCATGGGTTCCGGCCAGTTCGGTGCATGCTGATCGACTGGTGTGGGCTTTTCATGCCAGATACCCTGAGAAGCCTGGGGGTCCAGTGGCCCCCCATTAAGGGGGGTACTGTCATGGTATAGGACATGGTTAATGTCCTGTTCTCACAGGGTTAACTTTTGCTGGCCTCCCTTTGGATCTGGGAGGGGTATTTATACCCACTCCAGACTAGGATTCCCTGTCAGCTATACTGTTGTTCTGGCTATGTGTCTGAAAACCCTGGTGTGCATGTATACTGCATTGCTTGTTTGCTTCCCATGTATGACCCGGTCTGTCCCCTCGCTCTGTTCTCTGTCTCACGTTTTGGCACTATTGTCTTCTCCGGTTCTGACCTCCTGGCTTGGCTATCGTTACTCTGTTACCATTTGCCCCTATTGTACCGTCTATTGCCCGTTCTGGTTTACTGATCTATTGCTACATCCTGACTATCCGTTCTGTCTAACCCTTTGGTACTGTCATGCTATCTTGTGTTTTGACCCCGGCTTGATCTGGTTTATATCCCTGTCTATGCCCCTTGGTAACTTTGTCCCGTAGTTACCCTTTTAGGAGTTTTCCTCAGCTCCTAGCTCTCTGGAGTTTAGACCACGCCCTCAGCAGTCACATGCTTCAGGTCCTGTTAGTCTGGAGCACGCATCGTCACCACTGCTACCCTGCTCCACAGGTATCTTTGTGCACAGTTTTTGTACTCAGGACACACGCACTGGCTCAGTGAGCACGTGCAGTGCGGTGTTCCTGACATGTTAAATTTTATAGATGAGTCATTGAATCCATAAAAAACTTTGAGCGAAAGTAGTTTGAAAGTGTAGTTGATGCACTAATACAGTCATAAAGGCTTTGCAGAAAGTGCAAAGCCAGACAGAAATTATGAGGTGGGTCATCCATACACCCATGAAAGACAACGACTGGCAGGCATCATGAGAATATTAAATATTAAAAACACTTTATGTTCTTATGTCATGTTGTGGTGTGAAACTGTAGGCTAATCCAGGCTTTGTTTATTTATATGAGAACGAGCCTGTATGCAATCTCTGACAGGCAAAATCATCTGTCTATTATGACCTCCCCGTTGGCACTAAAAGCCAAAGATGTTAGCTGCAGGACAGCACAACACCTCCAAAGGATAGAGGGACAGCCTATGCCAGGTGTCCAGCTTTGAGATGAAAAGTTGAAAGTCGCATAGAAATTAGAGAGTAAGGTGGTTTGGTTGGCCAGGTGTTGCTTGACTCTCTTTAAAAACTTGTAAAAAGTACCCAGCCATCAGGCTCTGGGCGCTGGGCTGGTGTCATGAAATTAGCCCACACTTTTGACAGTAAACCCCTGCCTCTGCTGTGTGTCTCCCTGGCCTCTCCTACTTTGTTGGTGGACCTCTCCACCTTAGGAAGAAGAGTTGAAAAGTTCTATTTGTAGTCTGGATTTAGCAGGGTGAACAACCAGTACTTTTTTTTTCTCCAAGATGAATGTAACGCAAGAGTCACAGAAAAGGCAGTTGTACATAAAGTCGGCCATATGTGCCAAGCTCCATACAGCCAACACTTCCCTGTCTCCACCATGATGACAACTCTTCATCTCCTCCTCCTCACTCTCTTGCTTCTCATTCCCATCCTTAGACCATCCACATAGGGGAGACGGGACAAAAGTTGTGTGGCTACTAGCCTCTGTTGCACTAGCCACCAGCTCCTGTTCCTCCTTTTCCTCCTCCTCAGCGCCAACCTCCTCATTGATACCCAATCCACGCAGAGCAGATGAGGTGAGGTGAGCGGGCTACAATCTCTCTATTGTCTTGCTCCATTCCCATCTGGTCCGCATGTAACGCTTCAAGCTTAATTGTGAGCAATAACTGTTTAAGTAGGCACAGAAGTGGGATAGTTACACAGGGTATGGTGTCATCCTCGCTAACGATCTTTGTGGAGTCCTCAAAGTCTTGGAGAATCAAACAAATGTCAGACATCCATGCCCACTCTTCTGTTATGTGTGGAGGCTGACCAGAATATCGATGGGCGTGTTGGCGCTGATACTTAACCCCTGGCCTCTTCTGCTCACAAAGCGTTGCCATTATATGCAGTGTGGGGATCCAGCGCATGGTGGTGTTGCACACTAGTTGGTTGGCTGGCAGCAGCATCCGACATGCAGAACTGATGTGGCATACCTTGACCAGAAGCTCTTCCAAATCTGAGCATGTCTTAAGAAACTGCTGATCTACCAAGTTGAGCATATATGCCAAGCATGGTACGTGTGTGAGCTTGCCAATCTTCACAACTGCCGACAGGTTATGTCCATTATCACACATGACCATGCCTGGTTAAAGATTCAGCGGCAAAAATTACAGATGTGTATGCTCTGTTATTCCTTTAAGTAACCTTGCTGCAGTGTGCGGTTTGTCTCCTAGACAAATTTGCTGCAGCAGAGATTGTTGCCGCTTTGCTGAAGCAGTGCTGCAGAGCTTCCAGCTTCTGGCTGATGTGGACGACGTGTTCTGAAATAGCACATCTCAGACAGAGGATGAGAAAGAGCAGGAGGGAGTGCAGGAGCTGCTGTAAGAGGTGGAGGAAACCCTGATAGATGTAGGGCCAGCAATCCTCACCATCTGGAGCACATGCGCCTTGCCAGGGTGTGACTGGGCCCCAGCATCCACAATGTTCACCCAGTGTGCAGCCAGGGAAATGCCACAAGCACTTGTCCCCATGTTGGTCATTAAGTGGATAATGCCAGTAAGTACATTGCAAGGGCATGGTTAATGTTCCTGGACATGTGCTGGTACAAGGAGGGGACACCACATGTGGAGAAAACGTGGCGGCTGGGGACTGAGTGCTAAGGGAAGGCTGCCGCCATGAGTCGGTGGAAATATTCCCTATCTATCAGCCTTAATTGAAACATTTCCATGGCAAGCAGCCTGGAAATGTGTACGTTAGCATTTGGTCCTGTGAGTGGTTGGCTGGCAATTTGCTTTTTCATTCCAAGGCATGGGGTAAGGACACCTGAAATCTGAGCTTGGACAAGGATTTGGAATTGCTTGATGATGGCAGGTCAGGATGAGCAAGGATAGGTGTATGGCAGGAGGCATCTGCATAACGGGTTTTGGACAGGAATTGGGAAGCAACTAGCACAGGGGAAGAGGTACCGGTGTCACCCAATGGCACCAATTGTTGACCCAGGCCTTTGGCCCACTGAGTCAGGTGCGTGGATGACTGTATTGACAAGATTTTAACACTAAGATTTGGATATGGCTTTAAAGAAGGCTACTATTTGCGATAGAAGGCAATTTTATTTCAAAGTACAAAATTAAAGGGATAGTATGATTGTGTATACTTTTATGTATTTAAACATACAAAGGTTATGTACAAGTAAAGGTTAAGTACATATGCTCACATCATCACCAAGGAGCTTTTTAAACATCATCCGTCTGGGATATCAGAGAAGCACCCACCAAGACAGAGAACTCCTGGAAATTTCACAACCCTGCACAGGTGTCCCCACTTATGCAGGTATTACAACACTGTACATGTATAAGTACAGGTACACTGCATCTGCTTTTGCTTTAGGCTACTTTCACACTTTTTGCGCTGCATTTTTTGCGCATACAAACGCATAAAAAAACGCACACAAATGCTGCATTTTTTTCAGCATTTTTTGTGCGCATGAAGAAAAAAATTGTAGCGTTTGTATGCGTTTGCATTCGTTTTCAATGCGTTTTCAATGCGTTTGCTTTTTTTGGACATTGTTTGTCTTCCCACAAAAAAAAATCTAGACAACAATCTTGCAACACACGCCACCAATGGGACATCAGTGGCGGTGTGGTATGGTAATATATAGACCCTGTCTACAGCCATATTCTTCACATTCGCTTGATTTTTCTTGTGTCAACATGGATCTGCGCTGGAAGAGTTTTCACTTCAACTTGTATTTGGACATCACGATGGCTAGGGCATATGCAGTTGCTTGCCATGAACAAAGGAGGAGAGAGACAGCGAAGACGGCAGTGGCGGCGTTTGTGGATACATCCGATTGTTGAACTCCGGGAGAGCCGTGGGACGTACCACACCCTCTACAGCGAGCTACAGGCAAACCTGGATAAATTTACAGATCATATCCAGATGTCCCAAGAAAGTTTCAGGGATTTGCTTGCTCGTGTCCAAGAATCCATCCGGAGACAGGACACACAGCTCCATCGTGCGATTCCTCCTGAGGAACGGCTCCTGATGACACTACGGTACGTAATATTTAAAAACCAAGTGGGGGTGTCTGCAATTTTTTTTTTTGGACATGTATTATTCAAAACCTGGCCTAATTATTTTTCGTGAATGTACAAATTTTTTTATTGTTTTAAAAACCATATAAAGTACAGAAATATTAATTTTACTTTCTCTGTTTCGCAGATTCCTGGCGACTGGAGAGACCCTATCTTCACTACACTTCCAGTACCGTATTGGAATCTCCACCTTGTCTGGAATTGTTGCGGACACCTGCCGGGCTCTCTGGAATGTTCTTTGTCCAGAATTTATGCCCCTGCCCACGGCTGAAAAGTGGATGGAAATTGCTGACAAATTCTGGACAGTATGCAATTTCCCCAACTGTTGGGAAGTGGTGGATAGGAAACACATACGGATCATCAAACCCAAAAGAACTGGATCGGAGTATTATAATTACAAAAAGTACTTTTCAAGAGTTTTCATGGCCATTGCTGATGCCGGAGGTATGTTTGTAGCAGTGGACATTGGAACATTTGGCCGTGGTAATGACTCCCAGGCTTTTAAAAACTCAGACATGGGCCGGAGGTTGTATGGCAACCAATTTAATTTCCCTTTGCCACAGCCTCTTCCCCACACCGAAGCTCCGCCACTGCCCTTTGTAATGGTTGGGGATGAGGCTTTTCAAATGTGCGCAAACCTACTGAAACCCTACTCCAGCCATGACTTGGACCACACCAAAAAATTCTTTAATTACAGGCTGACCAGGGTCAGAAGAACTGTAGAGTGTGCTTTTGGGATTCTTGTCTCCAGATGGCGAATTCTCAGCACAGCCATTAATCTTAAACTTGATACAGTGGATGAGGTGGTGATGGCGTGTGTGGTTCTACACAATTTTGTAATGGCTAAAGAGCACCCGACCTTTGAACTCGATGATGCTGCTCCTAACCCATTGCCTGAATTCACTCAGCACCCTCTCAGGTCTTCCGTTGAAGTTGGCCAAATGAGGGACCAATTTGTGGCCTACTTTATCTCTGATGTAGGACGTGTGCACTGGCAAGATGAAATGGTGTAAAAATGTTTTCCTGTTTGTATGTTAATAAAAAACCTGCTTTGATACCTGTACCGAGTGCACTATGTCTTTTTACACTCCATTAAAATAAACAACTTCCTATGTATACCTGTGAATAATGATGTTCTCACACCTGGGCAGGTAACTACACATATGAGTTAAACTGCAGCATCGCTCATTTTCGTGAAATATATTGGTACATAAGCGACGCTGCAGGTTAAAAATCATATGTGTATTAACCTGCCCATGATTGATAAATAGTTATGATACTAGGCCTGGGTATTGGCGATATGACGTGTATTTTACCCATCAGTTGATTGAACACACACTTAATAAATAAGAGTATGTTGTTAATTACTAGGTATATCTATCATCCCCCTGGCCTAGTATAACAATAAGTGAAATGAGGATGGTAAAAACAGCTCATCCTCAAAACACTTAATGACATTTTGCAAAGTTGAAGGTGCATTGTGTGTACAGCGCAGTGTGTGTAGGCGGCGCAAAAAATATTAATCAAACTTTGTTATGGTAAACCAGAAATTCAAATTTACTTTTTACCAAAAAAAAATTAAAAAACGTTATTTTTTTCGGCGTTTGGTGGCAGATGGTTGCAAGTTGGGGGTGTGCAGTGAAGATGAACAGCTTATAGTGGATGAAGGTGTTCTAGGGGAAGGGGCAACAAAACTTGTGGGGGAAGGGAGGCCAGTGATGGGAATGGAACTAGACACACTAGGAGGAGAGGACAGAGGTTCAGCGACAGTGGTCCTAACTGTTTTTTGTCTCCTTAAACTGGCCTGCCTGGACCTCCTTGGGCCCAATGCCTGCCTGGAACTTGGGGCAAATAAGGAATGTAGGTCCCCCGTCTGCTGCTGTGGCTGCTGCTGCTCCTGTGGCTGCTGCTGCTGTGCCTGCTGCTGTGGCTGTGGCTGCTGCTGATGATCTGTGGTGGCAGTGCTTGTCCTTGCAGGAGGACTGGTGGTGGCAGTGATGGTCCATGTTTGCGGAGTGGTGGTGGCAGGGCTAGTACATGCTATAGTGCTGGCGGCAGGGCTGTTCCACGTTTGAGGAGTGGTCGCGGTGGCTGTGCTACAAGCATGCATGGGGGTGGCGGTGGTGCTCCATACAGGAGCAGCTCTTGCTATAGTGGTGTTGGTGAAGTGACCTGCAGCACTCAGACTTGTGGTGGTGTAATGGTGGGTGTCCTGGCTTTGAATAGAGGTGTCCGTGCAGTGGTATGCAGCACAAGTCGGTAGTGAGGTGAAGCGAGTCAATGGTGGCACAGTTGGAAATGACACCACTGACTGCTGCCCATACTGATTATGCTGCATAGCCTGCAAGAAAGCATTGTTGCAGGCCTGCAGCACACTCAGCTGTTGCTCAGGACTAAGGTGTTCCGCCATGCACTTTTCAATTTTACTAAGAAAAATGGTGCGCTGGTCTGTTGAGGTCGGCATCCAGATGGTCAAGGCACTGTTCGACAGAGTGGAAGCGGTGTTCCATGTGGTTAAAACCACGTTCCATTAGTGAAAAACTGCTTTCCACTCTGTCTGACAGCGACTCGAGGCTGGCATTAAAGGCCTCGCTCAAGTGCATAAACTCAGGCAAGACATTCCTGTACAAGGCCCTCTGCTGCTGGCGGGTATTGCCCGCATAATCAGTGGCTGAGACCTGGGACAGGGAAACACCTGATTGACCAGCTTCCTGGTCAGCAGCTGCCCGTGTTGCAGACGTGCAAGGTGCTTCCTGGCTGTTGGATGGCTGAGACGGGTCCGAGGTCGTCCGATGAAGGACTGCTCCAGGGCCAGGTTGCAGGGTGCTGCTCCAGGTGCTGTTGAAGAAAGGAAAAACATTACTATCATGCATTTACAAGAAGCATCAGCTATGGAATAGAAAAACACAGATTAATAAAAATAAAAACCCAAAAATTATAATACTTGCGCTCTGGTGGCAAGGACTGGTCTTAGGAACTGCAAAGCTTGATAGTACCGGTATTTTGTTTTGGTCCTTGCCGCTGAACCACTGCGAACCTGCACCTCAGCACAAACATCAGTGTTGAAGCGGTCCTTGATCGAGCGCCAACGTGTTTGGACTTTGCTCACTGTTGGAAAAACAAACAAACAACATTTAACAATTGTGTATGATGCACAATATATGCTATCACTAAACCCAACAGTGCCATCACAAACAAGAGTCAATGCTGCACAATACAGCAATACAATACCCAAAGCAGTCACTGTTGAGCCAGATGACACTGTTGGGTTTCCTGCTAGAACATATCTAGCATGAAACCCAACAGTGCCATCACGAACAAGAGTCAATGCGGCACAATACAGCAATACAATACGCAAAGCAGTCACTGTTGAGCCAGATGACACTGTTGGGTTTCCTGCTAGAATATATCTAGCACGAAGCCCAACAGTGCCATCACGAACAAGAGTCAATGCTGCACAATACAGCAATACAATACCCAAAGCAGTCACTGTTGAGCCAGATGACACTGCTGGGTTTCCTGCTAGAATATATCTAGCATGAAACCCAACAGTGCCATCACGAACAAAAGTCAATGCGGCACAATACAGCAATACAATACCCAAAGCAGTCACTGTTGAGCCAAATGACACTGTTGGATTTCCTGCTAGAATATATCTAGCACGAAACACAACAGTGCCATCAAGGACAATAGTCACTGAGGCATAACAGAGCAGGGAAATACTTACTAAACGCTTTTTTGGAGGTTGCAGTGGCGCTGTCCCAGCCATCCATCAACGCTGGGGCCACCTCATTCCATAGCCGCCGGTTCACCACATTGTCCTTGTACAGCCGGTCATGGCTGTCCCACAGATAAGGTGCTCATTATCCAGGTAGACAACTTCATCCCGTTGTGGAACCTAAGCATGTAGCGTCTGGAAATTATGGACGCACACCGTAAAAAAACGCAGCGCACGAAAAACGCATATGTGCGCATGCCAATGCGCACGTATGTGCACCCATGTTATATATAGGTAAAAAACACATGCGCACGTATGCGCAAAAACGCAGCACAAAAAAACGCAAATGTGAAACCAGCCTTAGTCATGTTTCTCTGGCTTCATGTAGTGAGTTGCACTATGTGGTAAGTCAGGTTCACACTGACCCCTCCAGGGGTCAGCCTTTGGAATAAGATGAATCAGAGATGTAAGGCAAGCATCAGACATGGGGGCAATAAGCCCACACAATTCAAAAGCTCTCAAGAATCTTGCCAAATCAGACAAGGTGATTTTCTTGATTTGTTTTCTCATTTTGACTCTCATAGTTGTGATCTATCTATGATGTCAATTACAGGTCTCTCTCATCTTTTTAAGTGGGCGAACTTGCACAATTGGTGGCTGGCTAAATACTTTTTTCTCCACTGTATATTTAATGGGCGCATTAATGGTGAGATGTTTACTTTTGGTCTTGTGGCAATCCAAGAAATGTGATTTAAAGAAATTCTTGCTGGAATATTTGAATTGGAAACCTTTTAGAATGGTTCATATTTAGGACATTCTCCTGGTTATCTTTTGTGAGGCCATTACTCTCAGTGGGTCATAATGTTGTAGCCACTTGAAAGCATTTCCTTGCGTGGAGGTTCCCAAGACAAGATTTCATGTGATTCTAACAATCCATAAACAATGAATAGTGACTAAAATTGGAAAGGACATAATGAATTCTGGATGTAACTTTTATTGCTGAATCAGAATCCTCCTCTTTCAAGTATTTTCTAGTAAGCATGTGGGCTTCTTCAACACAGCCTTTGCTTTCAGCAAAATTGTTAATTATAGATCATAATAAGCTTTTAGAGAGAAACACACACATAATTTGAAAGTGAAATGAGGCACAGCACATAGATAAAGCAATTGTTTGTTCAAGAGGTGATTAGCAGTAGCAAAACAAGCAAACTGATACTTGAACCTGAGAGAAATTACACTCATTTGAATCATTATATTATTTGCCAATTTGTGCTTTGGATCATAATACAGAGGTACATAGACAGTAATTCTAGTTCTTTGTGGCTTACTTGCTTTTCAGATGTGTATTGTTTTTGAACATGCTGTTGTGTGTTGGCCAGGGATGCGCAATGTAATGTTAAAGTAGGTTCAGGAGTGCACGCAATGTTGGCAAATCCAAGCGTTCTGGATTTCACTTAAATTTTTAGTAAAAGTTGGAACATTATTTGTATAAGGTACTGGAGAACAACACAAATTCACAATGGTAACCGCATTGGAGTTAAAAAATCCTAACCTGAGATAATTTCCCTTAAGATGTTAAACTGGACTATCTGGAAATGGAATAAAAAGTATTTTCCAGTACAAATGTCATCTTTGTTCGTCATGGGTGATATCTGGTATTGCAACTACTTCATCGACATTCCCAACCTTTCCTTCCTTTACAAATTATAACTTTCGATACCATTAAGCAATCAATAAGTATGTAGACCGCTTTGTATTATATAATGAGTTGATTTAGTTTTGCTCTTTCATAAATCTTCTATCCATCAGATCATCTACAGTATTAGAGAACAGCGTCATTACCTAATCTTTTAAAGGGGCTGGCCACTAATTCCATCCAGAAATAGTTATATATGCTGGGTGAACATAACAGCTCCAACATTTCTATAGTGGTTGTCATGGCCAGGTACAATAGCTCAACCCCCTATATATTGACCACTATAGATATGAAGGAGCTACTGTTTTCGGCAATATCCAAAAACTTCTGGCTGCTTGTGGCTCCGGGTTGCAGGTGACTGGCCAGGGTGTTGAGTGTCGCATCCCTACCTGTTAGCTATTGATGGCTTATCCTTGATGACCTACTAATGGCCTATCCACTGCAGGTGATATCTTCTTTAAACTCTAAAAAAAACATTATAAATCTTGTTATTCAAAATGAAAATTTTTGAGGCAAAATTAATGTCAAGGTATTCAAAATCTTTTTCACATGGACTAGATTAAGGATAAATGTACTCAGAGATATTGGAGGTGTCTTTTGTAAAAAAAAATGCTTGAAAGACTCTTCCTATAGAGCTCAATGGGAACGCTAAAAAATTTGCACAAAGACACCATTGTGTCTTTATGAGCATTTTGGAAACATTTTGAGGCAGTTTCACCTCAAAAACACTAGCGTTATATTAATTCCTTACTGGATTTTCAAACATGTTGAGCAATTGCTCACAAAAATACATAAACAATAGGGATAAGCGAGTAGTGAAATACTCGGGCTCGCTGTACTCGTTACGAGTACCTCCTAATACTCGGGTACTCGTAACGAGTAGCGAGTCCAATGTACGTCTATGGGAAATGTGAGTAATGGGCTGTGCGGACTGTGCTAGGCTGTGCTTGCCTGTGCTGGGCTGTGCAGGACTGTGCTGGGCTGTGTGGGGACTGTGCCAGGCTGTGCGGGACTGTGCTGGGCTGTGCGGGGCTGTTTTGGTCTGTGCTTGGACTTTGCGGGGACTGTGCCAGGCTGTGCGGGACTGTGTTGGGCTGTTCGGGGACTGTGCCAGGCTGTGTGGGACTGTGTTGGGCTGCGCGGTGACTGTGCCAGGCTGTGTGGGACTGTGCTGGGCTGTGCAGGACTGTGCTGGGCTGTGCGCGGACTGTGCGGGGACCGAGCTGGGCTGTGCGGGACTGTGCCAGGCTGTGCCAGGCTGTGCGGGACTGTGTTGGGCTGTGCCAGGCTGTGCGGGACTGTGCTGGGCTGTGCGGGACTGTGTTGGGCTGTGCGGGACTGTGTTGGGCTGTGCGTGGACTGTGCGGGGACTGTGCAAGGCTGTGCGGGACTGTGCTGGGCTGTGTGGGACTGTGTTGGGCTGTTCGGGGACTGTGCCAGGCTGTGTGGGACTGTGTTGGGCTGCGCGGTGACTGTGCCAGGCTGTGTGGGACTGTGCTGGGCTGTGCAGGACTGTGCTGGGCTGTGCGCAGACTGTGCGGGGACCGAGCTGGGCTGTGCGGGACTGTGCCAGGCTGTGCCAGGCTGTGCGGGACTGTGCTGGGCTGTGCGGAACTGTGTTGGGCTGTGCGGGACTGTGTTGGGCTGTGCCAGGCTGTGCGGGACTGTGCTGGGCTGTGCGGGACTGAGTTGGGCTGTGCGGGACTGTGTTGGGCTGTGCGTGGACTGTGCGGGGACTGTGCCAGGCTGTGCGGGACTGTGCTGGGCTATGCGGGACTGTGTTGGGCTGTTCGGGGACTGTGCCAGGCTGTGTGGGACTGTGTTGGGCTGCGTGGTGACTGTGTCAGGCTGTGTGGGACTGTGCTGGGCTGTGCAGGACTGTGCTGGGCTGTGCGGGACTGTGCGGGGACCGAGCTGGGCTGTGTGGGACTGTGCCGGGCTGTGCGGGACTGTGCTGGGCTGTGCGGGACTGTGTTGGGCTTTGCGTGGACTGTGCCAGGCTGTGCGGGACTGTGCTGGGCTGTGCAGAACTGTGTTGGGCTGTTCGGGGACTGTGCCAGGCTGTGTGGGACTGTGTTGGGCTGCGCGGTGACTGTGCCAGGCTGTGTGGGACTGTGCTGGGCTGTGCAGGACTGTGCTGGGCTGTGCGTGGACTGTGCGGGGACCAAGCTGGGCTGTGCATGACTGTGCCGGGCTGTGCCAGGCTGTGCGGGACTGTGCTGGGCTGTGCGGGACTGTGCTGGGCTGTGCGGGACTGTGTTGGGCTGTGCGTGGACTGTGCGGGGACTGTTCTGGGCTGTGCGAGACTGTGCTGGGCTGTGCAGGACTGTGCTGGGCTGTGCGTGGACTGTGCGGGGACCGAGCTGGGCTGTGCTGGACTGTGCTGGGCTGTGCAGGACTGTGCAGGACTGTGTTGGGCTGTGCAGGACTGTGCAGGACTGTGTTGGGCTGTGCGTGGACTGTGCTGGGACTGTGCCAGGCTGTGTGGGACTGTACTGGGCTGTGCGGGGACTGTGCCAGGCTGTGTGGGACTGTGTTGGGCTGCGGGGTGACTGTGCCAGGCTGTGCGGGACTGTGCTGGGCTGTGCGGGGACTGTGCGGGGACCGAGCTGGGCTGTGCAGGACTGTGCCGGGCTGTGTGGGACTGTGCCGGGCTGTACCAGGCTGTGTGGGACTGTGCTGGGCTGTGCAGGACTGTGTTGAGCTGTGCGGGGACTGTGCGGGACTGTGCGGGACTGTGCTGGGCTGTGTGGGGACTGTGCCAGGCTGTGCGGGACTGTGCTGGGCTGTACATGAACTGTAACAGGCTGTGCTGGGCTGGGTTGTGCGTGGACTGTGCCGGGACCGAGCTGGGCTGTGTGGGACTGTGCGGGGACTGTACCAGGCTGTGCGGGACTGTGCTGGGCTGTGCGGGACTGTGCTGGGCTGTGCGGGACTGTGCTGGGCTGTGCAGGACTGTGCAGGGCTGTGCGGGGACTGTGCTGGGCTGTGCGTGGACTGTGCGGGGACCGAGCTGGGCTGTGCTGGACTGTGCTGTGCGGGACTGTGCTGGTCTGTGCGGGGACTGTGCTGGGCTGTGCGTGGACTGTGTGGGGAACAAGCTGGGCTGTGCGGGGACTGTGCTAGGCTGTGCTGGACTGTGCGGGGACCAAGCTGGGCTGTGCGAGGACTATGCCAGGCTGTGCTGGGCTGTGCGGGACTGGACTGTGCGGGACTGTGCTGGTCTGTGCGGGGACTGTGCTGGGCTGTGCGTGGACTGTGCGGGGACCAAGCTGGGCTGTCCTGGACTGTGCTGGGCTGTGCGGGGACTGTGCCAGGCTGTGCTGGACTGTGCTGGACTGTGCGGGGGCCAAGCTGGGCTGTGCGGGACTGTGCTGGGCTGTGCGGGGACTTTGCCAGGCTGTGCTGGACTGTGCTGGACTGTGCGGGGACTGTGCTGGGCTGTGCGGGACTGTACTGGGCTGTGCGGGGACTGTGCGGGCTGTGCCGAATATTGTGAAGCGAATAGTGAAATACTCGCCAGTATTTGAGTACCGCGAGTACCGTATTACTCTCCGAGTACCAAATCCTAATGAGTATACTCGCTCATCCCTAATAAACAGTATAAAAATGTTAACAAATCATTAACAGAAAACAGTTCAGGAAAATCATAAAGAAAATGATTTAGGAAGCGTTAATGAAACGCTAGCAAAATACACTTCAGGGCAAAAAAAAATCTATTAAAAATGGAAATAGTTTACTTTGGAAAAGATTGTTGTTTTTAACTACCCCCAAAAAATTGCATGCTCACGTAGCTTGGTAGGAGATGGAGCAGCTATCCCAACATCTTTAAGGTAAATTGAAGAAAATACATTCAGAGAGAGAGATATATTTTTGCTCTTTATTATTTTTTTATTTGAAAAAGAGCAGTTTTTATTTGTAGTCTGATAGAGAAATATATATACTTTCTTTTTATGTAATGTAGATTTAATTTAACACGCTGACCTCAGACTGCTAAATCATGGTAATGTGTGATGTGCACACTGTTATGATTCCACTGTATGCCCTGTGCAAGTGGAAGGTCACATGATTGATGTATATGATATCCTTCTTTGCCTCATCTGGCTTCTCTCAATTACAGAAAATTGATGGATCAGACTAGTTGGCATGTGATTGCAAGAATGCAAATCACTTACATGGGGCATTCAGGGAATTGTGACAGTGTACATATCGCAGTTTAGAAGTTACATACTTTTTTTCTTAGGGTGAGTGCACACGCTGCGGATTCTGCTGCGGGTTTTTTCCCGCGGAAACGCAGGTAAAACCGCAGGTAAAGTGACCTGCGGTTTTGCTGCGGTTTGGCCTGCGATTTTGCCCTGCAGTTTCACACCTCTACTATGTTAAAGGTGTGAAACCACAGCAGAATCCGCAGAAACAATTGACATGCTGCGGAAAAAAACCTGCAGCTTTTCCACAGGTAAAAAACCGCAGCGTGAGCACTGCGGTTTTGAAAACCCATAGGCTAACATGGTAAAGTACCATGTCTGCGGAACTGCTGCAGTTCTGCAGGGCCAAAACCGCAGCAGAACCGCAGCTTGTGCACATACCCTTAGGCTGGATAATCGATTTAAGTTCATCTTTGACTTTGTGATAAATCAATATTGAAGATTTTAAAACAAACACAAAAGTTACACAGCTATTTTGGAGATATACATGTTTTTATACATAGATATAATCTGCATCCACCTACAGTATACTATTAACGACATAAGTTTACATATACCTTCGCTACATTAATTGAAACTCAGTTTTTTTACAATTTCTGACATTCAGTCCCAGCTAGATTATTTGTGCCGTGTCTGTTAGGGTCTCTATTATATAAGAGTGACTCACAAAATTATTTATATGGGGTTAGCATTTGGAAGCATTGCCCATAAATTTTCGAAATTGAGTTACACATTTTAACCCCTTCCTGACATCAGACGTACTATCCCGTCCATGGGACCCGGGCCCCTATGCCCATGGACGGGATAGTACGTCTCAGCGATCAGCGGCGCCCACGTGGTGAGCGCCACTGATCGCGGCCGGGTGTCAGCTAATTATCACAGCTGACACCCGGCACAATGTGTCAGGGGCGGCCATGGACTGCCCCTGACACATTAACCCCTTGCACACCGCAATCAAACATGATCGCGGTGTACCGGGGGTTAAAGGGAAGCATCGGCAGGGAGGGGGCTCCCTCCGTGCTTCCCTGAGCCCCCCACGGCAGCGCAATGTGCAGCGCTATTGCGGGGGGCTCCTTCCCTGCAGGCCCCTGAGTCCAAGATGGAGACGCTGATCTGTCACAGTGATCTGTGATGTGACAGATCAGCGATCTGTCACAGGACAGTGATGTCCCACCTGGGACTATGTAATAAAGTTAAAAAAAAAAAAGTGTTAAAATAATTTTAAAAAATTTGCCAAATAAATTAGAAAGAAAAAAAAATTCCCCCCCAAAATCCATTTTTTGGAAATAAAATAAAAAAAAAACAATAAAAGTACACATATTAGGCATCGCCGCGTACGTAACGACCTGCCCTATAAAAATGTCCAATTAGTTAACCCCTTTAGAGAACCCCTTAAAAAATAAAAATAAAAAACGAAGCAAACAATGATTTATTATCATACCGCCAAACAAAAAGTGCAATAACGCGCGATCAAAAAGACACATATAAATATCCATGGTACCGCTGAAAACATCATCTTGTCCTGCAAAAAACGAGCCACCACACAGCATCATCAGTGAAAAAATAAAAAAGTTATAGCTCACAGAATAAAGCGATGCAAAAATAATTATTTTTTATATAAAATAGTTTTCATTGCATAAAACCGACAAAACATAAAAAAAGACATAAATGAGGTATCGCTGTAACCGTACTGACCTGAAGAATAAAATCACTTTATCAATTTTACCGCACGCGGAACGGTGTAAACGCACCCCCCCAAAAGAAATTCATGAAACGCTGTTTTTTTTCATTCTGCGTCCCAAAAATCGGAATAAAAAGCGATCAAAAAAAGTCACGTGCCCAAAAATGGTACCAATAAAAATGTCACCTCGTCCCGCAAAGAATAAGACCTCACATGACTCGGTGGGTCAAAATACGGAAAAATTAAAGCTCTCAATATGTGGTGATGCAAAAACTATTTTTACAATGAAAAGCGTCTTTTAGCATATGACAGCTGCCAAATATAAAAACCGCCATAAATAGTAAATCAAACCCCCCGTTATCACCCCCTTAGTTAGGGAAAAATAATAAAATTAAAAGAAAATGTATTTATTTCCATTTTCCCATTAGGGTTAGGGTTAGGGCCAGGGCTAGGGTTAGGGCCAGGGCTAGGGTTAGCGTTGAGATTAGGCTTAGGGGTGTGTTGGGGTTAGGGTTGGAGTTAGAATTGGGGGGTTTCCACTCTTTGGGCACATCAGGGGCTCTCCAAATGCAACATGGCGTCTGATCTCAATTCCAGCCAATTCTGAGTTGAAAAAGTCAAATGGTGCTCCTTCCCTTCCAAGCTCTGCCATGCGCCCAAACAGTGTTTTACCCCCACATATAGGGTATCAGCCTACTCAGGACAAATTACAAAACAACTTTTGGGGTCCAATTTCTCCTGTTACCCTTAGGAAAATAAAAAATTGGGGGCAAAAATATCATTTTTGTGGAAAAAAATGATTTTTTTTATTTTCACGCCCGGGCGTTATAAACTTCTGTGAAGCACCCTGGGGGTTCAAAGTGTTCACCACACATCTAGATAAGTTTCATGGGGGTCTAGTATCCAAAATGGGGTCACTTGTGGGGAGTTTCAATAGTTTAGATACATCAGGGGCTCTCCAAACGCACATGACACCCGCAGACCATTCCATCAAAATCTGAATTCCAAAACATCACTACTTCCCTTCCGAGCTCCGACGTGTGCCCATACAATAGTTTTCTCACACATATGGGGTATCAGGATACTCAGGACAAATTGGACAACAACTTTTGGGGTCCAGCTTCTCCTGTTACCCTTGGGAAAATAAAAAAATTGGGGACTAATTGATCATGTTTGTGGAAAAAATACGATTTTTTTATTTTCATGCCCGGGCATTATAAACTTCTGTGAAGCCCTTGGGGTTTCAAAGTGCTCACCACACATCTAGATAAGTTCATTATGGGGTCTAATTTCCAAAATGGGGTCATTTGTGGGGGGTTTCCACTGTTTAGGTACATTAGGGGCTCTCCAAAGGCAACATGACACCCGCAGACCATTCCATCAAAGTCTGCATTCCTAAACGTCACTACTTCCCTTCCGAGCCCTGATGTGTGCCCATGCAGTAGTTTTTTCCCACATATGGGGTGTCAGCGTACTCAGGACAAATTGGACAACAACTTTTGGGGTTCAATTTCTCCTGTTACCCTTGGGAAAATAAAAAAATTGGGGACTAATTGATCATGTTTGTGAAAAAAATACGATTTTTTTATTTTCATGCCCGGGCATTATAAACTTCTGTGAAGCCCTTGGGTGTTCAAAGTTCTCACCACACACCTAGATAAGTTCCTTGGGGGTCTAGTTTCCAAAATGGGGTCATTTGTGGGGTGTTTCCACTGTTTTGGTACATCAGGCGTTTTCCAATCGCGACATGGTGTCCGATCTCAATTCCAGCCAAAAAAGTCAAATGGCGCTGCTTCCCTTTCGAGCTCTGCCATGTGCCCAAATAGTGGTTTACCCCCACATGTGGGGTATCAGCGTACTCAGGACAAATTGCACAATAACTTTTAGGGTCCTGTTACCCTTGGGGAAAATAAAAATTGTTGGTGAAAAGATCATTTTTGTGGAAAAAATATGATTTTTTAATTGTACCGCTGTACGTTATAAACTTCTGTGAAGCCCTTGGGGGTTCAAAGTTCTCACCACACATCTAGATAAGTTCCTTGGGGGGTCTAGTTTCCAAAATGGGGTCAGTTGTGGGGGGTTTCCACTGTTTAAGTACATCAGGGGCTCTCCAAACGTGACATGGTGTCCGATCTGAATTCCAGCCAATTTTGCATTGAAAAAGTCAAACGGCGCTCCTTCCCTTCTGAGCTCTGCCATGCGCCGAAACAGTGGTTCCCCCACATATCAGGTATCAGCGCACTCAGGACAAATTGCACAATAACCTTTGCAGTCCAATTTCTCCTGTTACCCTTGGTAAAATAAAAAAAATTGAACCTGAAGTATTTTTTTTGTGAAAAAAAGTTAGATGTTCATTTTTTTTAAATATTCAAAAAATTCCTGTGACACACCTAAAGGCTTAATAAACTTCTTGAATGTGGTTTTGAGCACCTTAAGGGGTGCAGTTTTTAGAATGGTGTCACTTTTGGGTATTTTCTATCATATAGACCCCTCAAAGTGGCTTCAAATGTGATGTGGTCCGTAAAAATAAAATGGTGTTGCAAAAATGAGAAATCGCTGGTCAATTTTTAACCCTTATAACTTCCTAACAAAAAAAAATGTTGGTTACAAAATTGTGCTGATGTAAAGTAAACATGTGGGAAATGTTACTTATCAAGTTTTTTGTGTGCCGTATCTCTGTGATTTAAGGGCATAAAAATTCAAAGTTGGAAAATTGCGAAATTTTCAAAATTTTCGCCAAATTTCCATTTTTTTCACAAATAAACTCAAGTTATTTGAATGAAATTTTACCACTAACATGAAGTACAATATGTCACGAGAAAACATTGTCAGAATCACCAGGATCCATGGAAGCGTTTCAGAGTTATTACCTCATAAAGGGACAGTGGTCAGAACTGTAAAAATTGGCCCGGTCATGAACGTGCAAACCACCCTTGGGGGTGAAGGGGTTAAGGAGCTTTCCACAGGCTTCACACAATAAGCTCCTGGAATTTTAGCCCATTTCTCCTGACTGAGCTAATGTATCCCTGTCAGGTTTGTAGATCTCTTGCTCACACATTTTTTTTCAGTTTTGTCAATAAAATTTCTATAGCGGAGACCGCATCTGATAGAAGCTCATTCTTCTACTATTGGAATTCATCATCAATTTGCTATGGGATTTGAACACATGTTCACGGCACATTCATGTGTTTAGAAATTGCTCTCAAGACTTGTGGAGGTCCCCAATAGTTTCTCTATTATTTTAATTGATTAACTTATTTTTTTATTATGATGCCCACTTAACATTTAAGCCCTTTCTGACATCTGATCTACTATCCCGTCCAGGTGACCCTGGCCCGTATGACCATGGATGGAATAGTACGTCATGGCATTTAATGTGACACTGAGACTTGCGGTGATCGCATTAAAATTCCGAAACCATCTTACCTGTAGGAAGATGGTGTCAGCATCCCAGGGCCTGTCTCCGCCCAGCCAGACTCCCGATCACTGTAATAAACCTCATGATGGAGCAAACTAATTCATATGCTCATCAATTTTTGGCGCAAACCCCAGTTCATCATTTTCTAGCTATAGACGCATTTGAAATGATTCAGTTTTGGGGCCTGGTCCTTCACATTGGGATCCTGAAGAAGCCAGAACTTTGGCAATATTGGAGTGTTATATTTTATATAACACTCCAGTGTTCTGAATGTTCATGGCCCGGAAGCGTTTTGAGGCCATACACAAATTCCTGCATTATACCGATAATGCACAGTGTCCTGCACGAGATGACCCAACTTTGAACGTCTGTTCAAAGTTAGGCCGGTCATCAAATACTTCAACAAAAAGTTTGCTGAAGTGTACGTTCCCCAAAGGGACATCTGCGTGGATGAGTCCTTAGTTCATTTTAAGGGAAGGCTCAGATTCTGTCAGTACATGCCCAGCAAGAGGGCCAGGAATGGAATCAAACTCTATAAGCTGTGTGAGAGTATTTCAGGGTACACCCACAGCTTTAGAGTTTACAAAGGAAAGGACACCAGGATTGAACCCCCTGACTGTCCCCCTGTCCTGTGAGTGATTGGGAAAATTGCGTGGGATTTGGTGCACCCACTGCTGGATAAAAGTTATCACCTCTACACCGATAACTTTTATACCAGCATCCCACTCTTCAAATTCCTCTCTGTGCAAGGTACCTCAGCCTGCGTTACTGTCCGCAAAAATCAGAGAGGCCTCCTGAAAACACTATGTGGGCAGATGCTCAGAAAGGGTGACAGCAGAGCCCAATGTAGTGACCACCTCCGAGGGGTGGTCAAGTACAAGGACAAGAGGGATGTCCTTCTCTTGACCACCATACACGGTGAATGCAGCACCGTCAGCACTGTATGAGGTTCCTCTACCAAAAAATATGATTTTTTTTCACACCTGGGCATTATAAACTTTACTGAAACACTGGGGGGTTCAAAGTGCTACCAAACATCTAGGTTAGTTCCTTAGAGGGCATAGTTTCCAAAATGTGGTCACTTGTGGGGGGTTTCCCACCATTTAGGCACATCAGGGGCTCACCAAATGCGACATGGCATCCACTCTCAATTCCAGCCAATTTTAGTTTGAAAATGTCAAACAGCACTCCTTCCCTTTCGAGCCCTGCCATGCGCCCAAATATTGTTTATCCCCCACATATGGGTTATCAGCATACTCAGGAGAAATTGCTCAACAACTTTAGCTGCTCATTTTCTCCTTTTACCCTTGTGAAAATAAAAAAAAATATTGCTAAAAGATCATTTTTGTGACAAAAAATTTAAATGTTCATTTTTTCCTTCCCCTTTGCTTCTGCGAAACACCTGAAGGGTGTTAGGCATCAAGTTTTCCCCACTGCACCGGGGGAATCTCCAACCATGTCCTCTGCAGTTTCCCATTCTTCTGCAGCCGCAGAGGCTCCTGCTCATCAGAGATGTCGGTCTCAGCAACTTGCTCAGGTTAATGCTATGCATCTGGTTGCTGCTGCCCCAGGCTCAGCTATAGCATCCTGCATAAGTCAGTGGTGTGCAGACACTCCTGGGACTAAGTCCTGCTTTTCTTCATCTGAGCATGCCTGTGAGATGACCGCTTCTACGCCACTGTGCATTTGGGCCGCACTATACAGTAGCCAGCATCTATTGGTGGCGTTCGCAGTTGTGACGCCGTGCGCCTAGTGGGTCTAGAGAGGCTCTTGCCCTGTGTCCTTGGGGCAGAGTCTTGTGACCGTACACTAGCGCAGACTCAGCTGTGCCCTGTGAAAGTTAACAGGGTACCGCATTTGTGTTATGTGGTACTATGGCTCTGTGAAGCAACAGAGCCCGTCGCTACTACATACTGGGTGGCATTTAACCCACGTGTGTCCAGTGCGATACCGCCATTTAGTGTCTGCCATTACCAAGCAGCAGTTAACATCTCTGCACAGTGGACCCCGGGCTGCGAACGCACCTTATTACCATCACTTTATTATTTGATGCGTTCCACCAGCCCTAAAAAAGGGTTAGTAAACTACTTGAAGGTGGTTTTGATCAGCTTGAGGGTGCAGTTTTTAGACAGGTGTCATTTTTGGGTATTTTCTGCCATATAGACCCCTCAAAGTGACTTCAAATGTGAGGTGGTCCCTAAAAAAATGGTTTTGTACATTTTGTTGTAAAAATTAGAAATCGCTGATCAACTTTTAACCCTTATAACTTCCTAACGAAAAAAAAAATTGTTCCAAAATTGTGCTGATGTAAAGTAGACATGTGGGAAATGTTATTTATTAACTATTTTATGTGACATATTTCTCTGTTTTAAGGGCATAAAAATTCAAAGATTGAAAATTGGAAAATTTTTCAAATTTTCACCAAATTTCTGTTTTTACACAAATAAATGCAAGTTATATTGAAGAATTTTTAGCACTAACGTGAAGTTCAATATGTCACGAGAAAACACTCTCAGAATCACCAAAATCCATTGAAGCATTCCAAAGTTATCTCATAAAGGGACGGTGGTCAAAATTGTAAAAATTGGCCCAGTCATTAACGTGCAAACAACCCTCGGGGGTAAGGGGGTTAATATTTTCTTATAATAAGTAATAATGTACCCTGTGTGTAACATAGCAATGAATAATTCCATCCAACAAAAGTAATAATACCCCTTAAAGGGAACCTGTCAACAGATTTGTGCACAGTAACCTACAGACACTGTTAGGTCAGTGCTGTTATACTGATTAAAAAGATACCTTTGTTGATGAAATCCATATTGTGGTTGTTGTTTAATCTTTATTTTCAGATTTAAGTTAATGATATACTTGTGCTTCGGGTGGGGCTGGGGGGGTCTTTATGTGGTGCTCTGTTTAGGTATTCATCTGTATGGCTTCTGACAGGTCACTGATCACTCAGTTATCTGCCCTCTAATTTACATAATAAATATTATATATATCTTGGCATATATATAAACAATTCAGGAGAAGGTTGTGTATCCACTAGAAATGTATTAAACCTATAAATATGCTATACAACTAAGGTAGTAGCAAATATATTTTTATTTATGATTTTAAATCATAGTATAAGTAGAAAAGGAGCAAAAAGAAAAATCCTCAACAGGTGGAAAATGGTACAAGGAGTCTGCACAGATATGCACAGATAAATAGTAGTAAATCACCATGATAACATACATAATCCAAATAAATTCATGATATTAAATAAATACAGAATAATATGCCTATCTAATCCAACAAATAAATTAATTAAAAATAGTGAGATGGTAAGAAGGCAAGATATTTTAGAGTAGAGCATCTAAAAGGATTAGTGTAAGTAAATACACACGTGGTCAAAATTGTTGGTACTCCTCGGTTAATGACAGAAAAACCCACAATGGTCACAGAAATATCTTGAATCTGTCAAAAGTAATAATAAACCAAAAATCTATGAAAATCAACAAATGAAAGTCAGACATTACTTCTCAACCATGCTTCCACAGAATTTAAAAGAAATAAAACTCATGAAATAGGTCTGGACAGAAATGATGATACCCCTGAACAAAATGTGACAAAAGGGACATGTTAAATCAAGATGTGTCCACTAATTAGCATAGCAGGTGTCTACAATCTTGAAATCAGTGAGTGGGCCTGTATAGAGGGCTACAGATACTCACTGTGCTGTTTTGTGACATGGTGTGTCTCAGGAAATTTAGAAAGAAAATTATAGACAAACATGTCAAAGGTAAGAGTTATAAGACCATCTCCAAGCAGCTTGATGTTCCTGTTACTAAAGTTGCACATATTATTCAGAAATTTAAGATCATGTGACTGTAGCCAACCTCCCTGAACGTGGCAGCAGGAGGAAAATTGATGACAAATAAAAGAGATGAATAATACGAATGGTAACAAAAGAGCCCAGAAAAACTTCTGAATAGATTAAAGGTGAACTTCAAGCTCAAGGAACATCAGTGTCAGATCGCAGTATCCATTGTTGTATGAGCCAAAGTGGACTTCATGGGCGACGACCAAGGAGGACCCCATTGTTGAAAAAAAATCATAAAAAAGCCAGACTGGATTTTGGCAAACTACATTTTGACAAGCCACAAAGCTTCTGGGAGAATGTCCTGTGGACAGATAAGACAAAAATGGAACTTTTTGGCAAGGAACATCAGCTCTATGTTCACAGACAGAAAAATGAAGCATATCAAGAAAAGAACATTGTCCCTACTGTGAAACATGGAGGAGGTTCTGTCATGGTCTGGGGATGCTTTGTTACATCTGGCACAGGGTGCCTAGAAACTGTGCAGAGTACAATGAAATCTCAAGACTATCAATGGATTCTAGAGAGAAATGTGCTGCCCATTGTCAAAATGCTTGGTCTCAGTCGCAGGTCATGGGTCTTACAGCAGGATAATGACCCAAAACACACAGCTTAAAACACCCAAAAATGGCTAAGAGGAAAACAATGGACTATTCTGAAGTGGCTTTTTATGAGCCCTGGCCTAAATCCTATTGAGCATCTTTGGAAAGAGCTGAAACATGCCATTATAGATATCGTTAACAGTAAACAAATTTACGTTGACAGACTGGTACAGAAGGGAGGGGACCCTGTCATTACGGACTTACATTCTACGGGACAGTGGGGAAGAGACAGAAGGTCGGGGTGCAGCAGCTCTGGTGGTGATGAGGTGGCAGCTCATGCGGTTGGGAGGCAGCAGAATGGTCATTGCAGGCTGTAAGCTTTCCTGAAAAGATGGGTTTTCAGGTTCCGTTTGAAGGATCCGAGGGTGGTGGACAATCGGACGTGTTGAGGCATGGAATTCCAGAGGATAGGGGATATTCGGGAGAAATCTTGGAGGCGGTTGTGTGAGGAATGAATAAGTGTGGAGGAGAGTAGGCGGTCTTGGGAGGATCGAAGATTATGTGAGGGAAGATATTGGGAGATTAGTTCAGAGATATAGGGAGGGGAAAGGTTGTGGATGGCTTTGTAGGAAATCCCTGGGCTCGCAGCTGGGGATATAATCTGGGCTCTGATACAAATCCTTGTCAGTGCTAGATTTATTGCTGCATGGCTAATGGAAGGAGAGGCGTTCTTATGAGAAGTAGAGTTGGAGTAGTTATTAGTGACTGTTGCTTTGCTTGTATGTGTGGTAATTCCTTATCCTTCTCTATTTTGGTTTATTCCCCTATCTTTAGGATCCATAATGTAGTTCATCGTTCTCGCTTCAAAAAATATGCTGCATGTTCAGTACCATTACCTCTACCACCATTTTCTGTCATTGTTGAAGGAAACTTGGAGTTTCAGTTTGGATTCTCGTCTTGTTCGTAGGTCACTTCAGTATCTGGTACATTGGAGGGAGTACGGCCCTGAGGAGAGGATGTTGGTGCCAGCATCTGATGTTCTTGTGGCCAGACTGGTCCGGGCTTTTCACGTGGCTCACCCCGATAAGCAGGGTCCTGAGGTTCCAGAGGTTCCTCATAGCAGAGGGGGTACTGTACCGCAACAGTGTGGAGCCAGAAGACCACAGCGTTTGATTGCTCCTAATCTAGTGCTAAGAAGAAGCACTTCTTCATTTTAAATGTGTTTATTCCTTACGGCAGAACAGGGGTTAATCGGCCATGTTGGAAATCCCTATGTTCACAGCTGAGCTCGGTTAGCCACTCCTTTTCCCTTTATAATCTGGGTTCGGATACAAATTCTTGTCAGAGATAGCTTTATTGTTGCATGGCTAATGGAGGGAGAGGAGTACATATGAGGAGAGTTGAAGGAGTTGTTAGTGACTGTTGCTTGGTTTGTACGTGTGGTAATTCCTTATCCTTCTCTATTTTGGTTTATTCTCCTACCTTCACACTCTGATGCATTGCTTTGTTATATGTGAGTGAATATTTTGCATTCCTGGAGTTTTCTGTTAACCCTTGTTTTTGTTGCCTTGTTTGTCGGGTTGGTGTACTATTGTGTACAGTAACGCTCCTCTTTACTTGATGGAGGAAGAGAACAGACTGAGGCCTAACTCAGGAGATAAGGTAAGGGTGGAGGCCCCAGCATCTTCACCTTCAGAAGTATTCCAGGGAGTAGGGCGAGCTAGGGCACCCCCTAGTGTTAGGGACACGGAACAAGCCCCTTGTCCCGGGTCACCCAACAGCTGTGCTGTGACACAAATACATGCATGACATAAAAATGTGCTGTAGATGGTGAAGTGCAAATGCATGAAGTAAAGCAGCAGTGTACTGACCAGTTAAGAGACCCCGCAACCACTTGCACCTGCCCCGATTCGCGTTTCGCCTGAGTTTTTCTCCTTAAACTATGATTTAAAATTATAAATAAAAAATATATTTGCTACTACCTTAGTTGTGAATCTTATTTATAGGTTTAAAATTATGTATATCTTGGAAAAAAAAACCTTCTGCAGGCAATCACCGGCGGTGGTGCCAGCGCTGCACCGTTGTTGCATATGTAATGAATTATATACATATTTGCTTGATTTAATCCTGAAGCTCGAAACGAGCATTCGTGCATTATGAATTGTTCAGTTGAGTAACGAGCATCTGAGTGTTTTGTTCGTCTCTAGTGATTAGGTAAAGTAATCATATCTTCCCAATTCTGCTTACGTTGCTATGTAATATGAGCAAATCTATTTGATGTGAATTGAATTTGAGTCAAATTTTATTAAATTCAAATAATCTGTTTTAAGATTCTTGTAAATCATTCCAAAAAGTACCTTCCACATTTCATGCATTGAAGAAGATTCCACTAGTCACAGTAGGCTTCCCCATGGTACCTTGCAGCTATCCTATCAGCTGGTAGAGCACAATCAATCAGGAAGGAATATTATAGCACGTATAATGCAGCAGACATTTTAGGGTGATTTAGTGAAAGGACATCAGAGCTCACAGCTTAGCATTAGAAATAAGAAGAGAAAGCTCTTAAACATTTGTCAAATGCTCCAGACAATAATGTGCGGCATAACTGCTGTACAGAAGAAGATGAGTAGATGTTCTACCCGTGTTTGTGTGAGTTTCCTCCAGGCACTCTGGTTTCCTCCCACATTCCAAAGACATACTGATAGGGAATTTAGATTGTGTGCCCCATCATGACAGCAATGGTAATGTGTGCAAACTGTAAAACGCTGTGGAATATGTTAGCGCTATATAAAAATAAAGATTATTATATATTATTATTGTTATTAGTACCCTGGAAATAATGCAGGTATTTAATTGAAAGGAGAGAGAGAGATGTGGATGGTGACAACAGCAGAAGTACCAGGCTCAGCATACTTGATCAGTGATGTAGTGCAGTTGGCATTTGTCCTGTTTTATTTAAATTAATGTTACACATTTTTTCTTGTTAAAACATTTATCGATATTACATTACTCATGTATAAAGTATTAAATGTTCTTGAGTACATTTCGGTGGTATGTAACCATCAAAAAACTTGTTAAAAAGTTTTTTTGGTGTTATATTGCTCATCTATAGAGTTTTACATGTTTTACATGTTTTTGGGTACATTTCAGTTGTATATAACCTTCAAAAAAACTTGATCAAAAATGAATTAGCATTATATTGCTTATCCATAAAGTATTATGTGTTCTTGGGTAGATTTGTTGGTATATCACATCAAGAAACTTGTTAAAAAATGTACTAGTATTCTATTGCTCACCTATACAGTATTACGTGTAATTGGGTACATTTGATTGGTATACAACACTCCAAAAAACTTGTTAAAAAATTTATAGGTAATATATTGCTCGCCCATACAGTGTTACATGTTCTTGGGTAGAGATCAGCGAACTTGCTTGGAAACACTTGCAAATCTCAAATTCGGCATAAACCTACCACATTCTGATTCGTGTTCTAGTTCCATAGCTTTTGCTTCAAAGTCAGCAAAAGTCGGTCACACTTCGGTAAATGATTGCATTTACACTAATGCTTTTGTAGGACTTTGGCTAGTATAGTGGTATTGTATAATGAGCGGGGTCGTATTTTATGAGGGGAGGGGATGTGTACAGGTCAGAGAAGTGGCGGAGTGTAATTTTTTTTTTTAATACCTTAATGCGTGTACATTCCAGCAGCCAATCAGGACACAGAAACCATCCACATTGTCATGACACAATGGTTTCTGTCATTGGCTGTTGAAGTCACATGTCCCTCTTCATATAAAAAGCAGACATGTTGTTTTGCTGGAGCCATATTCTTGAAGTAACAGCATAGAGAGGTCACTCCTGCTGCTGCTGCTGCAAGTTGTCATATAGATAGGATCCTGACCTGTGTGAAATCAACCTTCCAGCATCTAACTAATTTGTGCTAATAGTGTTGTGCAGGCATGAGTCCACATTTCCTACTCAAGATCATTTAGGCTAATACTGCATTACAGGCATGACTCAGGAGGCTCCATTTGCTAATCAAAATCATTAGGGCTAATATTGTGGTTCTGCCAGGAGGCCCCATTTGCTATTCAAAATTGTATGGGCTAATAGTGTTTGGCAGGCCAGAGTCCACATTTCTTACTCAAACTCTTAGGGGCAAATACTGTGTTGCAGTTGGGACTCTGGAGGCCCCATTTGCTAATCAAAATCGTTAGGGCTAATGCTGTCCAGGCACACTATCTCAAAAAATAAATACTGATTGTTCATTTTGTGACAGGTAACTGACAGGTCTGGGTCAAATGCTATGAAACAGCTGGTTAAAAGAGGGAAGGGGAAGAACAACATGAGTGGGGAAAAGCAAAGTCGTGGTGGAAGGAGGAATAGACTTAGTGTACGATGTGTACTCTACTGAACAAACATTGTCTCGTCATATCCAAAGACAACTGACAACATTTCTTACTGGATGGTCTACTTGACTCCCTTTCTTTGGCAGCCACATAGTGGATGTGGCCAGCACCAGTCGTGAGTCTGCAGGGGTGGCAAGGGTTTCCTAGCCTGGGCCTTTTTTGAGACTGCAAAGGATGTCCCAACTCACATTATCTAACAACTTTGCAAAAAAAATAATCAGTAGCAATAATTTGACTACTACATGCATGAACCAGCACATGCACGATCAACATGCCTTAGTCTTGTCTGGTAATCACACTGCACTAAAATGCGCATCTCACCAACCACAGGCCATCCCATCACCCGCATCTGCTGCTTCTTTCTCCTCCATGACTGTAATCTCACACAGATTTCTGGCCGCAGAGCCTCTTTTTGTTTACCCCTACATTCGGGGTAAGTGAGAACCTGTCAGCTTTTACGGAAGTGGAGATGCCTGCTGTTTTTGTTTCACTGAGCACACCATATCTTTCTCAATCCACTATAACATCTCCGCCTGCACCCAACTCACAGTGCAACAGTTTGCCCTGTTCACCCTGCTCCATCCTCTCTCAGTACAGCAGCCAGTGCTCAGTCTCACATTTGTGGTCACGTAAAAGAATATTTCCTCCTACACATGCAAAAGCTAAAATCTTGATCTCCATCATTTCCAGTTTGTTGGCCATGGAAATGCTAACTTTCCACCTGGTGGATAAAGACTGTTTCTGAAAATTGAAGGCCATTGCAGTTTCCCTGTACTACTTGCCCAGTCACCATTACTTCTCTAAGAAAGCTGTGCCTGTGCTACACAGTCATGTCACAGACAACATCACTCGTTCCCTCAAAAAATCTATGTCTGCCGGTGTGCATTTCACCATTGACACCTGGATGAGCAAACATGGCCAGGGCCATTACATCTTGCTCTCTGGGCACAAGGTGACTCTGGTGGCTTTGGGGGGTGGGCAGTCGAAGGGTTGCTCCACAAGTCTTGGAATTCCTAAGGTTTACAGGGCAAACCTCTGTATCTAACACCTCCTCCACTGCTTCTGGCTCCTTGACTTTCTCTAGGGCCTCTACTTGCACCCTCAACCTCTCCCTTAATGAGACATGAGTTTCAACAGTGCAAAGAGAATCCCGCCCACCTCCATACTGCGCAGCCAGGGCTCACCGCAATCAGGCAATATTTAATTTAATGTGCATTGGAGATCGCAGTCACACACCTCAAGAGATGTAGAATGTAGACACCTATCCAGGCCGAGTTATAGCAATGGCTGTCTCCACTGAACCTGAAACCAGGTAAGGCTGTGTGTGATAATGGTGCAAACCTGTTGGCTGCCCTACGCCAGGGAAACCTCACACAAGTACCTTTTATGGCTCACGTCCTCAACCTGGTGGTAGAGCAATTTTTCTGCTATTATCCTGGCCCGGATGCGCTGCTGCAGAAAGCACAGTCACTGTGTGTTCACTTCTGCCGATTGCACCTCTCAGGTTATCGAGTTTCATTGCTACGGTGGTCTTTCAGTCTATCTGTTAACTGTTTGATTTACTGACATGGTGATATTCCACTCTGCACATGTTTTAGCGACTACGGCAGCAGCGACGAGCCCTGGTGCAGTATGTCCTTTTGCATAGCCTAGGTCAACTCAGTACAGTCGTGGTGCAAATAATATTATCCTGGCCCGGATGCGCTGCTGCAGAAAGCACAGTCACTGTGTGTTCACTTCTGCCGATTGCACCTCTCAGGTTATCGAGTTTCATTGCTACGGTGGTCTTTCAGTCTATCTGTTAACTGTTTGATTTACTGACATGGTGATATTCCACTCTGCACATGTTTTAGCGACTACGGCAGCAGCGACGAGCCCTGGTGCAGTATGTCCTTTTGCATAGCCTAGGTCAACTCAGTACAGTCGTGGTGCAAATAACTCTTGTTGAGTGTGCACACGTCTGCACAGTTTCAAAAATGGCTACTAAGATGGTCACTGCTGTTCGTGGTTGGTGGAGGGGATGGAGGAAGCAAGCTTGAGTGTTTCCTCGCAACCAACACACCATGGATTTAGACCTCATAGAAGCGTCCGACATATGAGCGCCTTCTTGCTGCAACATGATGCCCGTATTGTTAGAATTAAAAATAATACTGACTACTGGGCTTCCACTCTGTTAGATCGATTGTACAAAAGCAAATTTTGCCAGATTCTTCCCACCCTGGAAAGGGATGCCCGCATGCTGGAGTATCGAAAAACGCTTGTAGACAATCTTAAGAGTTGGTTTCCACAAGACAGCAGTGACGCACACAGTGAGCATCACAGTTATAGACTTCCAACTGTGAGAACGTTGAGTCATCAACGTAAAAACATTAGCAGCAGTGTAAGTGGCAGAAGCAATTTCTGTGAGCCATTTTACATATTTTTTAGACCAGTCCGTGCACCAGCAAGCTAAAGTACAAGTCTTACACGTTGTGAATGACAGAAAAGCATGGTGCAGGAGTATCTCAAACTCAATATCAATGCCTTCAAGGGGGGTTGGACCCTTTCGCAATTTGATAGTGAAAAATGGAAGAGTGGCTTGAGCTCGTCTGTCACGCCTTGGAGAATTTGTCATACCTGACAGCCAGCGTTCTCTCAGAACGTGTCTTCAGCACTGCTGGTGGTGTTCTGACGAATAAGCACATCTGGCTGTCCCCTGAAAGTTTAATCCACCTAAATTTCATCAAAATTAACAAGTCATGGATCTCCAATAACTTTTGAACCCCAGTCTCAGACTGGACAGACTAGGCAATGTCGTTTTTAGTGGCATGCATTGATCTCCCTTTGTTGTAGTCTGTGCTGTTGCTGATGTTACAAACAATTTTTTGAAATGTGGAGACTCCAAGTTGGCTCTCCATCTGTTTGTATGCCTGTAGTGAAAGGGTTATCAGAAGCCTATTATACTGTTTCTACTCTACGGAAATTGATGCCACTTTAGTGGTGTGTTACAACAATTTTTTTAAATGTGGAGACTTCAAGTTGGGTCTCCATCTGTTGGCTTTTCTGTAGTGGAAGGTGTCATTATGCAAGGTGTCCAATGGTAAAGGGAGCTGGCACATCACAACAGATAAACCAAGCTGATCGGACTAGCATATCTCAAGTTGCTGAATGAAGAGATCCAGAAAGTAGCTGGGGTGAGGAGGGATGCTGAGGCTTTTGTGTGGCTGAAATCTCAACCTCTATACCTGCTGTCCGGGTAATATGTATTTTCCTGTTGAATATATATTATTGATCTAACTTCACATTCTGATGCATTGAACAGTTTCCTGAGTTCTTTGCTAGTCCCTGAGGCTACAGATACACGTCCAGATTCTGATTTTTTCTGTGTGACCACTGACTTGATTGCCGCACAGAAACTTGGTATCAGACTTCTATGGAATATCCGTTGCCTGGAAGAATACCTTAAACTTAGTCTGGTCCCCAGGGGGCTTAGAGTTTCTATTTTTCCGGCATGGGAACCTTCTTCCTCTTTTCGCACCACTTGGGAGCTGGGCTTGCTCCGGTGCTCTCAAAGTCTCATTAACATGTTAATTGCACATGACAGGGAGCTCTTGACTAATGTGAGATCTGATATCAAGGGTTTGGAGGCCAAACTTAACAGTTTTGATGAGACATCACAGGTCCAACCCTTTAGGGTTAAATTAAAAGATCTGCTTGACAAATATGATAAAGAAATTATGAACAAGAAAAAATCCAAATTTGTAAGGGATAAATCGGACTTTGACCAAGGAAAGGCCTTTAATTGGACTCATCATGGGAATTGTCGTAGGAGACCTACTAATAAACGTGGTTCTGCGGACAATATCAGGGAGACACCGGCTACTGAAGGTCATACCTCGCGTGATTTCTTATCCTCGGCAGACAGCGAGTCAGACCCAGGACCAGGCGAAGGCGCAGGAGGAGCAGACCTCTTCACCCGGATCACCAGAAACAGGGGTTACAGACCCCCACGGTACAACCAACGGAGACAACATCACAAGTGACGCAAGCCCTGCCATCTGGTGCTCATGAGTATAACATGCCGACTCAATTGATACTCTTCAAATCATTAATTTATCCCAACATGTCCTGTCACCAACTGAGACTGCTGTTTTAGGGAAGGGTCTTACATTCTCGCCTGTACAACAGACTGATAAGTTCATCTTAGTGAAAGATTTCTTCTTATTCTGCAGGAAAATCATTCTCAAGGTTCTACATAACAAGCCCCAGATGTCTCCTTTTCTGGATCAGACTGACCAGAGAGTCTTTCAGGATCTCATGGATCTATTACGTGAGGGAGAAACTGACACAGGTAGGCCCAAATTTCCACACAGGAGCAGGTCCAATGTCTCTCCACTGTTCTTCATTGTACCGGCAGTTAGGATCTTTTTCGAAATGGTAAAAAAAGACATTGAAGCATTACCCTTGACAGTTCCCATTGTTGCTAACTTGACTCCCTCTGAAAAACGTGCTCTCTTTAATTTAAGATCCACTAATGAATTTATCATTAGGGAGGCGGATAATGGGGGCAACATTGTTCTATGGCCCCATAACCTTTATCAGGAGGAAGAACACAGACAATTGGAGAACTGAAAATTCTATCGTAAACTTCCTTCAAATCCTACTGGCGTGTACTCTACAAATATGAGATCTCTAATTGATAGGGCTTTTGATCTGGGCAGTATCAGTATTGGGGAACGCAATTTCTTTTGGGTTGAACAACCCATAGTGTCTACTTTTTATATGCTGCCCAAAATTCATAAAGACATCACCGGCCCTCCTGGCAGGCCTATTGTTTCCAGCATAGGCAGCCTGTGTGAGAAAGCATGCATATATATTGATTTTTTCTTGCAGCCACTTGTTCTGAAATTGCCCTCATACATTAGGGACTCATCACACTTCATCATGTCCTACCAAGGTGTTACCCTCTCCCCGGATGAGATCATGGTCACTTGTGATGTCGAATCATTGTGTTCGAACATCATTCAAAATGATGGTATGCAGGCGGTACTCTTTTTTCTTGATCAACAGCACAACTCAGACAGGATGCATGACTCTTTTCTCATTGACCTTCTTGATTTTGCCTTAAAGCATAACTTCTTTTTATTTGATAGGACATTTTTCCTTCAAATTTCTGGTGTGGACATGGGGGGGCGCTGTGCCCCTGCTTTTGCAAACCTTTTTCTAGGATGGTGGGAGGCCACAGTTGTCTATACTTCCAGGTGGTTCCAGGACAAGGTACGACATTGGTCAAGATTCTTAAATGATGTATTTTTTATCTGGCCCGGTTCACCTGAGGAATGCTTGTCATTCTTAAGTTATCTAAATGACAACTCTCTTAACATCTTTTTAACACAGACCATCTCATCTTTTTGAGTTAATTTCTTGGACCTTCAGGTCACATGCCGAGATGGCGCATTGTCCACGTGTTTATACCGCAAACCCATGGGTACAAACAGTTTGCTTGAATATCGCAATTTCCACCCACTACACACCAAAAGGGGGGTTCCTGTCTGGCAATTTATGAGGGTCAAGAGAAACTGCACCAATGATCAAGACTTCCGCAGGCAGACATGTGATCTCACTGAGAGGGTCAAGAAGAGGAGCTATCCCAACAAATGCATTTCTCGGGCTTACCAGAGGGCCAATACGCAGTCACAAGCATCACTTCTGACCACGTTGAAGAAACCTAAAGACAATCATGTCTGTTTCATCACGAGTTTCAATACCCATTGGTCACAGGTAAGAAACATCTTACATAAACATTGGACGATTCTTACCACAGATTTGCAAACATCTCAGGTTGTGAGCAAACAACCACTGGCTACTGCCAGGAGAGCACGCAACTTGAGGGACATCCTTACCAGGAGCCATTATACTAGGCCCATGTTTAGATTAAACCTGGGCATTGTTCTGAAAGGTTCCTTCCCTTGTGGGGATTGCAATATTTGCTCATTTATGCACCCCATGTGGGGCATGTTCTGCAACCCCATCGACCAGGCACAGCATAGATTGAAGACGTATATTAATTGCAAGACCACCAGTGTCGTCTATGCTATTATCTGTCCATGTACCTCGATCTATGTAGGTCAGTGTTAGCAGCGGATTAATCAGCGTAACATCCAGAGTCAGCAACACAGAATGTAAATTTATTCATATCCAGGTTGAACAGCTTACAGCATGAAATGTGATGAGTCTGGTATCTGCTGTGGCATGCAGCATGGGAGCATTACAACAACAAGAAGGGAAGAGAAGGAGGGGGCATCCTGTCTGTTTTTTTTTTTGTCACTGAACTTTGTTAACAATCTCACAATATGCACAATATATAAAACAGTACAGTAGAAGTTGTTGCAATACATACAGAGCAATATGCATTATTCCAACACTCCCACTCAACAACTACTTATCCTCTTAGTCCCAGTGTGGTTCTCAATTCTTGGAACCTGCCTCGTGGCAATAGCTTTGTCATAATGTCAGCTGCCATCTTATCAGTTTCACAATAGACGAACTGAATTATACCACGATCTATCAAATCACGCAAATGATGATGTCTGACGTCAATGTGCTTGGTTCTAGCACTGATCTTTTCACTGCATGCAAGTTTAATGCATCCTTGGTTGTCCTCATAAATCACCGTCGGCTGAGTTGACGGTGTGCCAAGATCATCCATCAATTGTCTTAGCCAAATGACCTCCTGGCTTGCATAGGCTGCGGACACATACTCCGCTTCTGTAAATGACAAGGCAACAGACACTTGTTTCCTACTAGACCAGGAGATTAAACTTTCTCCAACTTTAAACAAGTATCCGCTTGTGGATTTACGATCATGCGAATCACCAGCCCAATCTGCATCTACATAGCCGATGAGTTCTAGATCTCCCGTTGCAGACAGCTTTAAATTTACATCTTGCGTTTCTTTTAAATATCGGGGAAGTCTCTTAACAGCATTCCAGTCTCTTTGGCGTGGTTCTTCCACATATCTGCAAAGGATTCCAACTGTTGTTGTGATATTCGGTCGAGTCATAGTTGATATGTATAGAAGTGCCCCTACTGCCTGACGATATTTCTCATTGTTTGGCAACAGGTCATCTTCTCCTTCCAGCTTCAGGTAGGATGGTTCCATTGGGGTTGATATACCTTTGGCTTCTGACATTCCAAACTGATTCAGAGTCGAATAAATTTTTGCACTTTGGTTGAGAAGAAAACTTCCATCTTCCTCTCTCTTGATTTGGATTCCTAGATAATATGTCACATTTCCAAGGTCTTTCGTTTCAAAATGCTGGTTCAGAATTTCAGCCATTTTTCCAATTTCTGCGTCTTCCT
The DNA here is from genome assembly GCF_039654945.1 of Dendrobates tinctorius. NCBI lineage: Eukaryota > Metazoa > Chordata > Amphibia > Anura > Dendrobatidae > Dendrobates > Dendrobates tinctorius. The sequence continues at coordinate 14,497,130 of NW_027361811.1, forward strand.
GATGAACTACAAACACATCGTCCACATATAAGAGAATATACATCCACTTTCCATCTGTATATTTTGTGTATAAGCATGGATCCGCTTGACCTCTTTTAAAACCTTCGTCCAACAAGACCTTATTCATCTTGGTATTACATGCACTTGCTGATTGCTTAAGACCTTAAAGGGATTTTTGTAGTTTGCAAACAAGATTCTCTTCACCCCCTTTTACATAACCTTCAGGTTGAGTCATGTATAAGTCCTCCTCAATGTCACCATTTAAAAAGGCAGTTTTTATATACAAATGTCTGACATTCATCTTTTGTACAGCAGCTACAGCTAACAAAGCTCTGTACGTGGTCTGTTTAGCGACTGGAGCAAATGTAGCATCGTAGTCTTCGCCATACTTTTGAGAATATCCTTTTGCCACTAACCTTGCTTTAAATCTGTGGACTTTACCTTCAGAGTCATATTTGGTCTTGAAGACCCACTTGCACTTGATTGCCTTTTTGCCCTGTGGCAGCTTGGTGAGTTTCCAAGTTTGAAGTTGATGAAGCGATTTGATTTCCTCATTAGCAGCATTGATCCACTTTGTTCTTTCATGGACAGGTAGTTCTTGCATTTCTTCCCATGACTGCGGCTCTGATTCAGGTAGTGTCTTGACTATGTAGGATAGACGTTTAGCTGGTACGCCTCTGTTTGATCTTGAAGATCTCCTGATTTCAGATTCACCTGATTTTTCTGTTGTTCCTTCAGTGGTTGAAGAATCCAGCCAGACCTCTACATCCTCCTTGTTATTGTCTTGTAATTGTGACTTCAGCTGGACTACTGGCGTGATGTCACAAAACTTGGGGGACACAAAGTTCTCATCAATCACTACATCTCTACTTATTGTGACCTTGTTTGTTTCTGGGTGTAGAATCCTATAACCTTTCTGGGTTTCACTGTAGCCTACCAGGATCCCTTCCTTAGTGTGAGATTCCCACTTAGTTCGCCTTTCTTTGGGAACATGTACAAGCGCTTTACTTCCGAATATTCTTATATGATGTAGTTTTGGCTTTCTGCTGTTCCATTGCTCAAACGGAGTTTTCTCTGTAGCTTTACCTGGTAGTCTGTTCTGAAGATAGCAAGCTGTCATGATTGCTTCACCTCAATATGCTGTGGGCAGATTTGCATCAAACAACATACTTCTTCCACTTTCACAGTGTTCGGTTCCTTCTTTCCGCAACACCATTTTGCTCAGGATTGTACTGTACAGTGGTCTGAAATAGGATTCCATTTTTATTTAAAATGCTCTGTGTCTTATTACTTGTGTATTCAGTCCCATTATCTGCATGTAGAATCTTTGGCATTCTCCCAAATTTAATATATACCTCAGCTAGATATGCTTCTAGTTTCTCTGGAACTTCTTTCTTGCTGTGAAGCAGATGGACAACTGTATATCTTGAATGATCATCAATAAATGTGAGAAAATATCTCTTCTTCCCAGGAGTCTGAGTGCTCATTGGACCACATACATCTGTATGTAATAAATCTAGTGTCTGTTATGTTCTTGTAGTACTTCTCTTAGGAAAAGCTTTTCTAGACGTTTTCCCTTTGATGCAGCTAGTACATTTCATTATCTGGTTACATAGATCAATTGTAATGTCCTCAGCTAGATGATTTTGAACTAACTTCCTTATTGCTTCTGGGACTCTGTGTGCTAGGCGCCTATGCCATACATGAATGCAGTTATTGTGCCTTTCTTCCTGAGCAGTGTACACACATTCTTTGCATTTAAGCTGGTAAAGTTCATTTGTGATTTTTCCTTCTGCTAGTGTGTGGCCCTCTTTTGAGATGATGCAGCTATCATGCTTAAATGTAACTTCATTTCCTTGTTTTGTGAGTTTCTTCACAGATAGTAAATTACTCTCAAGACTAGGCACATAGAGCACATCTTTTACTGGGATCTTCTTGCTTTGTGTTGGTGAGATTTGACAATCAATATAACCATCTCCTATACCTTGTGAAGTCATGTACTGACCATTAGCCATAATCACTTTCTCTGACTTACTTTGGTTAAGCTTAGAAAAGAAGTCCCTGTTATTAGTCATGTGACTAGTTGCTCTTGAGTCTTTACACCATGCATGCTTTGATGTATTTACACTGACAGTAAATGCAGTTTCAGTATTCACAGAATCATTTTCTGCAGACACAGCACTTTTAACCCTTTGAAGACTGCTTTGCTTTTTCAGCTGATTCATTCTAGCTTTCCAGACTCTGCAGTCGGCTTTAAAATGTCCTGATTTCTTGCAAACTAAACATTCACGTGTTTCTTTTAGGTGCTTTCTGTTATCATTTAGATTTTGTGTCTGTAAAGCAGATTCTGCATCGCATGTCCTGCTGTTTACACCTTCCGCTTTCCGCTTATATTCATCTATGAGCTTCCCTCTGACATACTCCAATGTAAGCTCATCATCTGGGCGCGCATCTAGTGCGGTTACAAGCGTGTCATAGTTTTCTGGAAGACCACTAAGCAGTAATGCGGCTACATGAAAGTCCTTCAAATCTTCCCCAATGCCTCTCAGGTGTTCTACAATGTCTAGAATGCTTGTTATGTAGTCCTGCATATCCTGGCCATTCTGTAGTTTAGACTGGTACAATTTTCTCATGAGATAAAGTTTATTGCTTAAATTTATCCTCTCATGAACCTTTTGCAGCTGCTCCCACATTTCTCTTGCAGTTTCACTTTTACACACATGCACAATCTGATCATCATCTATACTGAGTGATATGGAACTTTGTGCTTTCTGATCCATCTCTATCCACTCCTGTGATACTGGGTCAGGTTTAGGCTCCTGTGTGTATTTCCACGTACCTTCTCTTATCAGCAGCATTTTCACTTTGAATTTCCAGGATTGATAATTCTGGTTAGTGAGACTTGGTACTGTAAACTTCATGGAGTTGCTGCTGCTGGTGGCCATCTTTGCTGTCTTCCTTTCTTTTCTTTTCTCTGTACTCTGGGGATCACATCCAGAGTCAGCAACACAGAATGTAGATTTATTCATATCCAGGTTGAACAGCTTACAGCATGAAATGTGATTAGTCTGGTATCTGCTGTGGCTTGCAGCATGGGAGCATTACAAGAACCAGAAGGGAAGAGAAGGATGGGGCATCCTGTCTGTTTTTTTTTTTTTGTCACTGAACTTTGTTAACAATCTCACAATATGCACAATATATAAAACAGTACAGCAGTAGTTGTTGCAATACACACAGATCAATATGCATTATTCCAACAGTCAGACTTCACAAGAATTACGTCGGAGAATTAAGAAGCACTTTTCCACGATCAATACAGCTTCTGTTGATGCCCACAAAGGTAAAACCCTTACCTCGGTGACATCTCATTATTTTGCGTGTCATGCAGGCTGATATTCTAACACCATGATTTTGGGCTTGGAACATATATGTGGATTAGGAAGGGGTGGTTCTCTGGTTAAAAAACTGTTACAGGCCAGATCACATTGGATCTTTTTGTTGCATTCCATGGCACCGTCTGGAATTAATGAGGATGTTTCATTTACAGGTTTTTTGGGTTGATTCCATCATGGATACCTTTCTGGTTTCTGGACAGGATCAGGTTGTTGAAACGGGCATGGTTGTATTTTATGGGTCTTCCAGGATGCATCCAACTCTCCATCGATTTTGGAATGTGACCATTATGGACATGGGAACTCTCTATTTCCTTTTGGGACTGCTGGTTCTGGTACTGAATACTGGATGGACACCGGATGGAACCCTCGCTCTTCTTTTTCTTTTCTTTTTTTGTATTATTGTTCTTCACATTGATTATTTTATGTGTGTCATTTTGTCTCCCATAATAATTTTTTGTGGGAGAATTAAAATATGAATATAGGAACATTGGTTCATCAAGTCTCTTCCCATTGGTTTTGTACAGGCCTTGTGCTTTATTGGCCTTCTGAAATGTCTATAACCTCATATTTCATGCAATGGTTTATTTATGTGCTACTAAGATCTTTTTGATTTTTTCTTTATATGCAGAACACATAATGGTCTCATGTATTGTGTCTGCAGCGCTATACATACGTTTGGTGACTTTGCCATGAGGATTTTATTACTACAGTGGGGGCCTGGTTCATTTTGTTATTTGGATAGTTATTATTTTTTGATATTTCATTTATACATATTTTTCATTTTCTCACTTATTATTATTTTTTGTTTATCATTTTTTATATAGTCTTTCTTCATCATATATTTTTTATTTATTTTTTGTAATTTTTCATTATCCATTATCCATTTATTTAATATATTTTTTGATTATATATTTCTTGTTTGTCATTTGTTTCTTTTCCCCATGCAATATTTTGGGCTGACAGGTCACATTGTCTTCTCCCATTTTGGGCTGACAGGCCCCTTCTGTGTGCCTTATTGTTTACATATCCTCCCCCTGCTCCCAGGAGCTGCGCACGCGCTCTACACAACCTTCTCACTGTCTTGTGCTGGTCTCAATTGACCAGCACATGCGCACTTGATTACTCTGGGCAGAGACGTCTGCCAGCTCTCCTCATCATTTCCACTTCCTCTCCTGGACGCTCTGGCACAAATGGCTGCACTGATGAGATATATCGCAGGTATTTAAAGGCTGAATTGACCTCATTCTGTACACTTCCCCTGACGAAGCCGTCCGTGTAACGGCGACACGCGTTGGGTCCTTCCGCCCCTGTGCTTTGTCTCCTTCATCTGGGCCCTCCAGCATGGAACCTTGGTGACTCCCTCCTTTACATGTGTGGTTCACTCCTCATGAGCCCCACAGACTACCTCGCATCATCTCCATAAGCACTGCTGTGCTTTTACTTTCCATCTTTGTCTATCATATTACCCTTGATGCATGCGGGTTGTGTTATGCCCTATATGTTCAACACTTTTTTTTGAGCAGTTGTTGTCACCATGTTAATATACTCTTGACATGGTATTACATGGGTATTATTGGCACTATTTAGTGCACATATTTTCTGTATACATGGCAATTCTTGCCACACTATGAGACTGTGTTGGTTCTGCCAGGAGCGCTCATTTACTGCAGACAGCATGTGCGGTATATTATATTCTTGGGTCTACTGCAATGTAATTAATTTTGCTTGATTATTGTATTTATATATACAGTTATTTGCATATCCAGGTTATCACATGGTTTCTCTGGTTTAGACCCTCTTCCTATTGTGGGTATATATGAACTTCTAGCACATGTTGTTTTCTTGCAGGTTGTTGGTCAATACAGGGCTGTTGCATATTTTGTGTATTATCTATTGTATATAGGAGCAAGGCACATGCGGTTTGTTACTTACCACTACTTTTAGATGTTTTTATGCGGTGTTGTCAATAAAGCTATTTCTATCCACAAATTACAATTGTGGTGTGCATTCATCATAGTGGTATTCTTTTTCCTTGTTCTGGTTTTTGCTAGTCCCTGGACTTTTATCATTTTGGCTAGAGGTATTTAATATTGGTGTTTGATTTGCCGGATATTCAACAGGCAGTTCAATGTTCCCCCTAGTAAGGGCGCTCTGATACTTTATTTTTATGATTTTATCATGTGTTATGATTTTTAATAATATTATAAATAAAGCATTGTAATTTTTACTGTTAGCTACTTTCTGGATATCTTCATTCGGCAACTTGAGATATGTTAGTCCAATCTGCTTGGCTTATCTGTAGTGGAAGGTGTGTCAGAGGACCATTATGCTGTTTTCACTCTGTAGAAATTGATTCCACTTTAGTGGTGTGTGGCAATTATTTTTTTAAATGTTTGCACTCCAAGTTGTGTCTCCTTTATGTGTGTTTCCTGGGCTTCCAGACAGGCAGGTCTGTGCTTGCTTTCAGTCAACTTCCTGAGTTACTATACTTACATTTTTCTACCAATAGTAGTCTATGAAAGTGATGTTTGTGATGAGTGTGATGGGGAAAAAAACAGTTTGAGCTGTTACATGAGGTGTCACGTCACCCAGCAAAGAAGGCTTACACCGATTCCTGACCCACCTCATCTTTACTGAAATTTCGATTCAAAGCTCTAAATGTCTGCCCAGACCCTGATACCTCATGCATTGCTCATGGTTGACTGCTTCTGTGCCATTATAAAATGTTCTCCTGTGGGTCAATTTATGCCACTTACTGGTGACTGCTAGTGTTGAGCGATACCACCCGATACTGAAAAATATCGTATCGGAATGGATCGGCCGATCTAAAAAAAGTATCGGGTATCGCCGATTCCGATCCCGGAAGTCCCATTCAAGTCAATGGAACAGAAATATCGGAATAAAAAAAACCCCTTTCTTTCCCTGTCGGTTAATTCTACATGGAGAAAAACAACTAATAATAATGTAGAATGTATTGTGGGAGGTGTAGGAGACATAAAAGCCATAGAGCTTTAGCCCAATCAAATGGAATAGCAGGATTTTTTTTTTTTAAAGACGTTTGTAGTTACAAAGATATTGACTATGTTAAAGTCTTTAATTTTTTGTCAGATATGTATGTTTCACTACTTCCATGCTCTTCACCTTCTTTTTTACTTCTCCCACACTTTCTCCTTCATCATCTTCAGCAGCAGCAGTATCTTCTTCTTCTTCTTCTTCTTTTATTCTTCTTTTATTCTTCTTCATATTCTACTTCTTCGTCTTCTTCCTATTCTTCTTCATCATATTCTTATTTGTGTCAGGCATTCCTGTAGTTGTTATCTATAAAAGTTTGAAGATTACACCTTCCGTTCAGCCTGTCACAAAAGATTTACAACAGGATTTGTCCGCGTTCAGTTTGGCCTGCAGCAGCAGGCCTTTTCCAGGGGCACCACAAGGAGGAACGGACTCACCCCCATACACTGCTTAGTTTTCTTCTGCTTATAAATTAGATATCATTTGCTCTGATTTTTTGTCATATGCTTCATGTTCTTCTGCTTTTGGTTTTATGCTTCTTGGTCTTCTGTCTCTTGTTGTTCTGCATCTTGGTTGTTGTCTTCCTGTTCTTTGTCCTCTTGGTCATCTTCTTCAGGGTCATCTTTTAGGTATTCTTCTGTGTGGTCTTCAGGGTCGTCTTCAGGGTCATTGTCAGGGAGATCCAGAGTGAGAATCAAAAACCATTTCCACAAGCTTGAACTTGGAGAAGTAGCAGAAGGTACAAGAAGGCTGAGGAACTGCCGAGAACCAGCTGACGGTACTGGAACCCAGAGGGACAGCAGAATGAACAAGAGCCAATGGCACAACCGTGGACCAGCTGACGTTGCTGGAACACGGTTACTAAGCAGGAGGTACCTGTGCTCCAAAGCATTACCAAGGACCAGCAGACGTTGCTGGAACTCGGATACCAAGAAGGAGGCACCTAGGCCAAAGGCACTGCCGAGAACCAGCTGACGGTGCTGGAACCCGGATGGGTAGCAGAAGCTGCAAGAGCAAATGACACTAGCAAGGACCAGCTGACGGTGCTGGAACCCGGTGGGGCAGCAGAAGGAACAAGAGCCAACGGGAGAACCGTGGACCAGCTGACGGTGCTGTAACACGGTTTCTAAGCAGGAGGTACCTGTGCTACAAAGCATTACCAAGGACCAGCAGACGTTGCTGGAACTCGGATACCAAGAAGGAGGCACCTAGGCCAAAGGCTCTGCCGAGAACCAGCTGACGTTGCTGGAACCCGGATGGGTAGCAGAAGGTACCCATGAAAAAAACAAAGTTGCAAGGAAGTGAGCCGGCCGCAGTTAGCGAAACCCACAGTCCTACAGGGGGTGCTTGTCCTATTGGCACTACGGAACCAGCCTTTATTACCAGAAACAGCAGCCCACATGGGAAGCACTGAAACTGCAGGCACCATAGACTCGGCTAACCCAACCGCAACACGACAGGACAACGTATTGGTGGCAAAGTGACGTTGACACTACCCGGAAACAGCAGGTGTGCTGGAACCAGGCTGTGCAGGAGGGAGTGCCCGTGCCAAAGACACTTCCGAGAACCAGCTGACGGTGCTGGAACCCGGATTTGTAGCATTAGCTACAAGAGTCAATGGAACTACCGAGAACCAGCTGACGGTGCTTGAACCCAGAGTGGCAGCAGAAGGAACAAGAGCCAATGGCACAACCATGGACCAGCTGACGGTGCTGGAACACGGTTTCTAAGCAGGAGGTACCTGTGCTAAACAGCACTACCAAGGACCAGCAGACGTTGCTGGAACTCGGATACCGAGAAGGAGGCACCTAGACCAAAGGCTCTGCCAAGAGCCAGCTGACGTTTGCTGGAACCTGGATGGGTAGCAGAAGCTGCAAGAGCAAATGACACTAGCGAGGACCAGCTGACGGTGCTGGAACCCGGAGGGGCAGCAGAAGGAACAAGAGCCAATGGGACAACTGTGGACCAGCTGGCGGTGCTAGAACACGGTTTCTAAGCAGGAGGTACCTGCGCTAAAAAGCACTACCAAGGACCAGCAGACATTGCTGGAACTCAGATACCGAGAAGGAGGCACCTAGGCCAAAGGCTCTGCCAAGAGCCAGCTGACGGTGCTGGAACCCGGATGGGTAGCAGAAGCTGCAAGAGCAAATGACACTAGCGAGGACCAGCTGATGGTGCTGGAACCCGGAGGGGCAGCAGAATGAACAAGAGCCAATGGCACAACCGTGGACCAGCTGACGGTGCTGGAACACGGTTTCTAAGCAGGAGGTACTTGTGCTAAAAAGCACTACCAAGGACCAGCAGACGTTGCTTGAACTGGGATGCCGACAAGGAGGCACCTCAGCCAAAGGCACTGCCGAGAACCAGCTGACGGTGCTGGAACCCGGATGGGTAGCAGAAGGTACCCATGAAAAACAAAGTTGCAAGGCCGCGAGCCGGCCGCAGTTACCGAAACCCACAGTCCTACAGGGGGTGCTTGTCCTATTGGCACTATGGAACCAGCCTTTGTTACCAGAACCCGCAGCCCACATAGGAAGCACTGAAACTGCAGGCACCATAGACTCAGCTAACCCGACCGCAACACGACAGGACAACGTATCAGTGGCAAAGTGACGTTGACATTACCCGGAAACAGCAGGCATGCTGTAACCAGGCTGGGCAGGAGGGAGTACCCATGCCAAAGACACTGCCGAGAACCAGCTGACGGTGCTGGCATCCGGATGGGTAGCATTAGCAACAAGAGTCAATGGAACTACCGAGAACCAGCTGACGGTGCTGGAACCCAGAGTGGCAGCAGAAGGAACAAGAGCCAATGGCACAACCGTGGACCAGCTGACGGTGCTGGAACACAGTTTCTAAGCAGGAGGTACCTGTGCTAAAAAGCACTACCAAGGACCAGCAGACGTTGCTGGAACTCGGATACCAAGAAGGAGGCACCTAGGCTAAAGGCTCTGCCGAGAAACAGCTGACGGTGCTGGAACCCGGCTGGGCAGGAGGGAGTACCCATGGCAATCACACTTCTGAGCAGCAACATGCGATGTTGAAGCCCAGGGGTCAATCATGCAGCAGGCTGAGGCCAACTTGGAGCGAGTTTTATATTGGTTGTACACAACTACTGATTGTAACCCTGCTCTACTTTGGCCTCTGGCTCTACTGTCTCTAGTATTTCCCCCTGGCCTCCACCCACGCCAGTTGCTGCTCTGCAGAGTTGTCTGCACAATCCACACTTGTTCCTGAGTTACTCGGGCTCAGTCACGTCAGTTGATCCCCTGATGTGTGTCCGGCAAGGTATCCTGCTCTGTCCACATTCCCACAACTATTAATGGGAATGGGGACAGAGCAGGAGGCATTGCCGGACACACATCAGGGGATCAACAGACATGACTGAGCCCCAGTAACACAGGAACAAGTGTGGATTGTGCAGATGGCACATCAGAGCAGCGACTGGCGGGGTTGGAGGCCAGGGGAAATACTAGAGACAGTACAGCCAGAGGCCTAAGTGGACCACGGTTAAAAGTCAGTAGTAGTGTGATGTTGGAGGCAGCTGTAGACTTTGCCATCCACACAGCAGGGGAACAGCTGGCGTTACCGAACCCCACTAACACAGGAGCGAGTGATTCTATCTGTGCGGACGTCACTTCCAAGCTACAACTGGCTGTGTTGAAGCCCAGGATCAATGCTCCGAGCAGGCTGAGGCCTACTTGGAGCAAGTGGAAAATAACATGTAGTGTGATGTTGGAGGCAGCAGGAGATTTTGCCATCCGCACAGCAGGGGAACAGCTGGCATTACTGAACCCCACTAACACAGGAGCGAGTGTTTCAATCTGTGCGGATGGCACTTCCAGGCTACAACTGGCTGTGTTGTAGCCCAGGATCAATGCTCCGAGCAGGCTGAGGCCTACTTGGAGCGAGGAGAAAAAGCGTTGTACTGTGAGTCTGGAGGCAGCAGGAGACTTTGCCATCCACACAGCAGGGGAAGAGCTGGCGTTACTGAAACCCACAGACACAGGAGCAAGTGTTTATATTTGTGCGGACGGCACTTCCAGGCTACAACTGACTGTGTTGTAGCCCAGGATCAATGCTCCGAGCAGGCTGAGGCCTACTTGGAGTGAGGAGAAAAAGCATTGTAGTGTGAGTTTGGAGGCAGCAGGAGACTTTGCCGTCCACACAGCAGGGGAACAGCTGGCGTTACTGAACCCCACTAACACAGGAGCGAATGTTTCAATCTGTGCAGACGGCACTTCCAGGCTACAACTGGCTGTGTTGTAGCCCAGGATCAATGCTCCGAGCAGGCTAGGGCCTACTTGGAGCGAGGAGAAAAAGCGTTGTAGTGTGAGTTTGGAGGCAGCAGGAGACTTTGCCATCCACACAGCAGGGGAAGAGCTGGCGTTACTGAACCCCACAGACACAGGAGTGAGTGTTTTAATCTGTGCGGACGGCACTTCCAGGCTACAACTGGCTGTGTTGTAGCCCAGGATCAATGCTACGAGCAGGCTGAGGCCTACTTGGAGTGAGGAGAAAAAGCATTGTAGTGTGAGTTTGGAGGCAGCAGGAGACATTGCCATCCACACAGCAGGGGAACAGCTGGCATTACTGAACCCCACTCACACAGGAGCGAGTGTTTATATCTGTGCGGACGGCATGTCCAGGCTACAACTGGCTGTGTTGTAGCCCAGGATCAATGCTCCGAGCAGGCTGAGGCCTACTTGGAGCGAGGAGAAAAAGCGTTGTAGTGTGAGTTTGGAGGCAGCAGGAGACTTTGCCATCCACACAGCAGGGGAACAGCTGGCATTACTGAACCCCACTAACACAGGAGCGAGTGTTTATATCTGTGCGGACGGCACTTCCAGGCTACAACTGGCTGTGTTGTAGCCCAGGATCAATGCTCCGAGCAGGCTGAGGTCTACTTGGAGCGAGGAGAAAAAGCGTTGTAGTGTGACTTTGGAGGCAGCAGGAGACTTTGCCATCCACACAGCAGGGGAACAGCTGGCGTTACTGAAACCCACAGACACAGGAGCGAGAGTTTCAATCTGTGTGGACGGCACTTCCAGGCTACAACTGGCTGTGTTGTAGCCCAGGATCAATGCTCCGAGCAGGCTGAGGCCTACTTGCAGTGAGGAGAAGAAGCGTTGCAGTGTGAGTTTGGAGGCAGCAGGAGACATTGCCATCCACACAGCAGGGGAACAGCTGGCGTTACTGAACTCCACTAACACAGGAGCGAGTGTTTATATCTGTGCGGATGGCACTTCCAGGCTACAACTGGCTGTGTTGTAGCCCAGGATGTAGCATGCAGCAGGCGGAGGACAACTTGCAGCAGGTTTTATAGAGGTTGTAGACTACTACTGATTGTCACCGTGTTCCACTATGGCCTCCGGCTCCACTGTCTCTAGTATTTCCCCTGGCCAACAACCCCGGCTGTTACAGCTCTGAAGTGGCGTCTGCATAATCCACACTTGTTCCTGTGTAACTGTGGCTCAGTCCCGTCTGTTGATCCCCTGATGTGTGTCTGGCAAGCTCTCCTACTCAGTCCTCATTCACACTACTAGTAATGTGAATGTGGACAGAGCAGGAGACCTTGCCGGACACACATCAGGGGATCAACAGACGGGACTGAGCCACAGTAACTCAGGAACAAGTGTGGATTGTGCAGACGCCACTTCAGAGCTGTAACTGGCAGGGTTGTTAGCCAGGGGAAATACTAGAGACAGTGGAGCCAGAGGCCTAAGTTGAGCAAAGTTACAAATCTGTAGTAGTTTGCATGTGGATGGAGCAGGAGACATTGCCGTCTACACAGCAGGGGAACAGCCGGCATTACTGAACCCCACAGACACAGTAGCGAGTGTGTTTTTCTCTGTGAAGACGGCACTTCTGAACACCAACTGGCGTTGTTGGAGCCCAAGATGAGGCATGGAGCAGGCTGAGGCCTGATGATGTTGGCATGTGGAGGCAGCATGAGACTTTGCCGTCTACACAGCAGGGGAACAGCTGGCATTACTGAACCCCACAGACACAGTAGCGAGTGTGTTTTTCTCTGTGAAGATGGCACTTCTGAACACCAACTGGCATTGTTGGAGCCCAGGATGAGGCATGGAGCAGGCTGAGGCCTGATGGTGTTGGCATGTGGAGGCAGCAGGAGACTTAGCCATCTACACAGCAGGGGAACAGCTGGCATTACTGAACCCCACAGACACAGTAGCGAGTGTGTTTTTCTCTGTGAAGACGGCACCTCTGATCACCAACTGGCGTTGTTGGAGCCCAGGATGAGGCATGGAGCAGGCTAAGGCCTGATGGTGTTGGCATGTGGAAGCAGCAGGAGACTTTGCTGTCTACACAGCAGGGGAACAGCTGGCATTACTGAACCCCACAGACACAGTAGCGAGTGTGTTTTTCTCTGTGAAGACGGCACTTTTGAACACCAACTGGCGTTGTTGGAGCCCAGGATGAGGCATGGAGCAGGCTGAGGCCTGATGGTGTTGGCATGTGGAGGCAGCACTAGACTTTGCCGTCTACACAGCAGGGGAACAGCTGGCATTGCTGAACCCCACAGACACAGTAGCGAGTGTTTTTCTCTGTGAAGACGGCACTTCTGAACACCAACTGGCATTGTTGGAACCGGGATGAGGCATGGAGCAGGCTGAGGCCTGATGGTGTTGGCATGTAGAGGCAGCAGGAGAATTAGCCGTCTACACAGCAGGGGAACAGCTGGCATTACTGAACCCCACAGACACAGTAGCGAGTGTGTTTTTCTCTGTGAAGACAGCACTTCTGAACACCAACTGGGGTTGTTGGAGCCCAGGATGAGGCATGGAGCAGGCTGAGGCCTGATGGTGTTGGCATGTGGAGGCAGCACTAGATTTTGCCGTCTACACAGCAGGGGAACAGCTGGCATTACTGAACCCCACAGACACAGTAGCGAGTGTGTTTTTCTCTGTGAAGACGGCACTTCTGAACACCAACTGGCATTGTTGGAGCCCAGGATGAGGCATGGAGCAGGCTGAGGCCTGATGTGTTGGCATGTGGAGGCAGCAGGAGACTTTGCCGTCTACACAGCAGGGGAACAGCTGGCATTACTGAACCCCACAGACACAGTAGCGAGTGTGTCTTTTTCTGTGAAGACGGCACTTCTCAACACCAACTGGCATTGTTGGAGCCCAGGATGAGGCATGGAGAAGGCTGAGGCCTGATGGTGTTGGCATGTGGAGGCAGCAGGAGACTTTGCCGTCTACACAGCAGTGGAACAGCTGGCATTACTGAACCCCACAGACACAGTAGCTAGTGTGTGTTTCTCTGCGAAGACGGCACTTCTGAACACCAACTAACGTTGTTGGAGCCCAGGATGAGGCATGGAGCTGGCTGAGGTCAACTTGCAGCACGTTTTATAGAGGTAGTAGACTACAACTGATTGTAACCGTGCTCCACTATGGCCTCCGGCTCCACTGTCTCTAGTATTTCCCCTGGCCTCCAACCCCGCCAGTGACAGCTCTGAAGTGGCGTCAGCACAATCCACACTTGTTCCTGTGTTACTTGGGCTCAGTCCCGTCAGTTGATCCCCTGATGTGTGTCCGGCAAGGTCTCCTGCTCTGTCCTCATTCACACTACTAGTGATGGGAATGTGGACAGAGCAGGAGACCTTGCCGGACACACATCAGGGGATCAACTGACGTGACAGAGGCCAAGTAACACTGGAACAAGTGTGGATTGTGCAGACACCACTTAAGAGCTGTCACTGGCGGGGTTGGAGGCCAGGGGAAATACTAGAGACAGTGGAGCCAGAGGCCTAAGTGGAGCAGGGTTAAAAATCAGTAGTAGTTTGAATGTGGATGGAGCAGGAGACTTTGCCGTCCACACAGCAGGGGAGCAGCTGGCGTTACTGAACCCCACTAACACAGGAGCTAGTGTTTTTCTCTGTGCAGACGACACATCTGAGCGACAACTGGCTGTGTTGAAGCACAGGGATTATAGTTCAGGTGGTAGAAACATGAACACAACAGGAGACCTGGATACAGTTGCCAACCAATTATTTAGTCGGGAAGATGACTGGCAAATTCTGGGGAGATCCAGGCCTTGTTCATTTTCAGAAAAGTAAGCCGGTCGATATTATTGGAAGAAAGTCGCGTGCGACGGTCTGTTAGTACACCACCCGCGGCACTAAAGACGCGTTCCGATAATACACTGGCAGCAGGGCAAGCCAGCACCTCCAATGCATACTGGCTAAGCTCTGGCCATGTATCCAGCTTAGAGACCCAAAACTTGAAGGGGGAAGAGCCATCTGGGAGTACACTCACAGGACAAGACATGTAGTCTGTCACTATCTGACGGAAACGTTGCCTCCTGCTGACTGGAGCCGTCAGTGATGGTGTAGACAATTGTGACGGACACACAAAACTTTGCCACATTTGGGCCATAGTGGTCTTGCCTTGTGCTGAGGTTCTGCCTCTGCTCCCTCTTTGTGCCGAGTTTCCTCCACTGGCTCGACGCACAGAGGTGTTTTGTAAAGCACTAGCACCACTGCTGTCGGGTGGAATGGAAAACATGATGGACTGCACCAGTGTGTCTTGGTACTCCCGCAGTTTACACTCCCGGTTCAACGTTGGTATGAGGGTTTGCAAGTTGTCCCGGTAGCGAGGATCTAGGAGGGTGTACACCCAATAATCAGCCGTGTAGAGAATGTGGGCGATGCGGCGGTCGTTTCTCAGGCACTGCAGCATGAAGTCAACCATGTGCTGCAGACTCCCAACTGCCAAAGAACCGCTGTCCCCTGCTTGAGGCGTGATCTCTGCCTGCTCTGCATCACCCCACCCTCGCTTTACATACTGACTAGAGCTTTGTGTACTTCCCTCCTGTGGAGAGATGTCTTCCTCCTCCATCGACTCCTCCTCATCCTCCTCACAAAGTGTCCCCTGCCTAGGCCTTTGTAAGGAAGCACGTAGCGCAGACTGTCCAGAAGTAGATGGCAATTGGGACTCCTCATCCTCCACCTCTTCCAAAACCTCATCCCTTAGTGCTTGCAGTGTTTTTTGAAGCATGCAGATAAGGGGGACAGTCATGCTGACTAGCATCATCTGCACTCGCCATCCGCGTGGAATCATCGAAGGCATGCAAAACGAAGCAGATGTCCTTCATAGAGGCCCACTCAGTGGTGCTGAAGTGTGACCGGCGCACATTGCGACTTGTTTGCGCCTGATGCAGCTGGTACTCCATGACTGCTGCCTGCTGCTCACACAACCGCTCCAACATATGTAACGTTGAATTCCACCTGGTGGGTAGGTCACATATGTTGCGATGTTCCGGAAGGCACAATCGGCGCTGCAGAGCAGCAAGGAGCGATCTTGCCGTGCTGGAACAACGCAAGTGAGCGCACTCTATGTGGACCTTGTGCAGCAGCGCATCAAGATCTGGATAGTCCCTCAGAAAGCTCTGCACGACCAAGTTGAGCACATGTGCCAGACATGGGATGTGAGTGAGGTTGCCTAGGCCAAGAGCTGCCACCAGATTTCGGCCATTGTCACACACTACCAAGCCCGGCTGGAGATTCGCTGGCACAAACCACACGTCGCTCTCCTGCTTGAAGGCATTCCAGAGCTCCTGCGCTGTGTGGCTTCGATTCCCCAATGAAATTAATTTCAGTATGGCCTGTTGACGTTTGGCCACAGCTGTGCTCATATCGGTCGTAACAGGCTCCTGCTGCGCTGTTTCTGAGGAACTTGAGTAGGAGGAGGAGTCAATGTGTACAGACTGGATTCCTGCAATCCGTGGAGTTGGCAGAACACATAGAGCACCACTCTCCAGATCTGTACCTGGCTCCACAACATTGACCCAATGGGCAGTGAGGGAAAGGTATCGTCCCTGTCCATGTTAACTGGTCCACGCATCAGTGGTCAGGTGGACCTTGCTACTGACGGCGTTTAGTAGCTCATGTCTTATGTTTGCCTCCACATGTTTCTGCAGGGCAGGGACGGCTCGCCTGCTGAAATAAATGTGGCTGGTCACGGTGTATTGTGGGACTGCCAATGCCATGAAGTCCCGGAAGGTGTCAGTCTCCACCAGCCTGAATGACAGCATTTCAAGGGCCAGTAGTTTGGCAATGCCAGCATTCAGAACCTGTGCTCGGGGATTGTTTGCCGAGTATGGCCGCCTTTTCTCCCATGCCTGTGCTACCGATGGCTGCCGAGTGGCCTGGGAGTGTGAGGATGACTTGGAACGTGGTGCTGTGGGTGGAATGTCACAGGGTCTCCGGACAACAGTGCCAGAGGTTCTTCCTTGGCGATCCTGTGAGGAAACCGAACCAGCTGTGTGTGAGCTGGAGGAAGAGGCCCCAACACGAGCTGAAGAGGTGGTAGGTGGTGTTGTACGTTGGCCTACGTCTTCAGTGTGTCTGTGTAACTCCAGCTCATGCTTGGTCCTCACATGTTTCCACATATTAGTGGTATTGAGGTTGCTGACATTTTTCCCTCTTTTGGCTCTCTGATGACACAGCTTGCATTTGACAAAGCAAATGTCATCTGCAACTGTGTCAAAAAAGGACCACGCACTGCAAGTTCTGGGAGCACCCGTTTTGCCCTTTGGAAAGTGGAATGCTCCTAACGGGTGCCGAAGTGGAGGCTACAGGCAACTAAGTCTGCCCCCTCCCTCTCCCTCCGGTTTTGGCCGTTCTGGGAATCTCTTCCTCAGAGCTGCTCCCACCACCTTCCTGTTCCTCACGCCATCATGGGTCAAGGACCTCATCATCTACACTCCCCTCTTCAAACACCTGCTTCTCTTGGGTTGTCTCGCCAGCACTGTACGCACCAGAAAGTGGTAACTGAGTCTCGTCATCATCTGATGCATACTGAAGTGTGCTGACCATAGGCACTGGCCCACCAGCCTCTTCAGATTCAGAGGGACAAAGAAGTTGCGCATGACTGCATACTCCCTCTTCTTCACATTCTGGAATGCTGCTTGGCTGGCCCCCTCTTTCCAAACCAACAGATTCCGAGAACAGAAGTAGAGACTGTGATGGCTCCTGTCCAGGGCTCTCTGACTGCCTGGGCACTTTGGCAGGTGGTGAAGAGACAGATGGTTGCTCTTCGGTGCTCTGGCCCTGAGAGGATGTGGAAGTAATTGAAGTCGATGCGTTAGCTGCCATCCATCCGACAATGGCTTCAATTTGTTCCTCCCGCAGCAGTGGGGTACGGTGAGGTCCTACAAAGCTGCGCATAAAGGACTTTTGCCTGCTAAAACTGGGGGATGCTGACTCACTGATGCCAACAGCAGGCACAGAATCCCCACGTCCTCTCCCTGCAGAATCCCCACGTCCTCTCCCTGCAGAATCCCCACATCCTCTCCCTGCTGAAACTCCACGCCCACGGCCACGTGCCTTACTCCCTGCCTTCTTCATCTTGCTAGACTGAGAAAGATAGGCAGAAAAGTACAAAGGGGGGCCTTAGTGTGCTTATTCCTGAACAGCTGGTTACAGGTATAAGAAACACTAACTTTATGAAGTGTGTGTGTCGACTACACTTTAATGGGAGCTAATGTGGCCTACACAACCTTCAAATGTAGTGTTTGGTGAACTTTGTTGTTTTTTTTGTGGGGAAAAAAACTAAAAGGATGTGACCAAAGATTTGAAAGTCAGAGTATCACCAACTTCCTGGAGCTATTACAGTGCAGGCAGGTAAGCTACAATGCAAAAGATGAGGCTCCATAAAAATTGGGTAATACTAATCTGGCTGCAGCTGAAGGGCACAAGCCAGAAAAAAGGCTCCTCTATCTACTCCTATATAGTGTTTGCAACCAACTAATGTAGATGGATAGGGATGGATGCACACTAATAGGAGAAGAAAAATGAGCTGCAATTAAAGAAAAATGTGTGAGGCAGTGACGCACGCTGAGCGTCCTACAACCAGACGTAGCTGCAGGACACACTGCTCAGCGTGAGCTGCACTCACACACAGTCAGAGACCTCTCAGACAGCCGTGAACAGTGCAGCTAAGTGGGCACTAGCACACACAGGCTGCAGAAAGGCTCCGCTGTGTACTCCTAGAGTGCTTGCAACCACCGTATATGGATACGGATGGATGCACACTAACAGGAGAAAAAATGAGCTGCAATAAAAGAAAAATGTGTGAGGCAGTGACACGCTGAGCGGCCTACAACCAGACGTAGCTGCAGGACACACTACTCAGCGTGAGCTGCACTCACATAGTCAGAGACCTCTCAGACAGCCGTGAACAGTGCAGCTAAGTGGGCACTAGCACTGAAAGGCTGCAGAAAGGCTCCGCTGTCTACTACTAGTGTTTGCAACCAACATATATGGATACAGATGGAAGCACACTAGATAGAATTTTTTAAAAATAAGCAGCTCAAAAAGAAAAATATGTATGAAGCAGCAGTGAGGCACGCTGGGCGGCCTACAACCAGACGTGGCTGCAGGACCCACTCCACAGCGTGAGCTGCACTCACACAGCCCTTGCAGACAGCTGTGAACACTGCTGCTAGGCAAAAGAAAGCTACAGTGGTGGTTTATGTAGCCTGGGTAAAGCACAATATTGTTTTTAGAATCGCTATTTCTAACTGTCCCTCACAGTCTTCAACAGCAGCCTGTCCCTAACTGAATTCACAGCAGAGTGACCAGAAATGGCAGCGGCGGTGGCTTTTATAGTGCATCATGACATCATTTCAGCAGCCAATCACAGCCATGCCAATAGTTAACATGCCTACATGCCTAACAGGATGTGCCCACACTTCTGAGGATTCCCATTGGCTGAATCAAAGCGAGCGGGCTGATAGCATTATGGGAACTTCCGATTCCGGTATCCGATATGGAAAAAGTATCGGAAGCCAGTATCGGAATTCCGATACAGCTAATATCGGCCAATACCCGATACTTGCGGTATCGGAAAGCTCAACACTAGTGACTGTCTCTTAATTTTTATAAATGTTTGGTCTCCAAGTTGGGTCGAATTCATGTGTGTTGCCTGAATTTGGCAGATCTCTCAGAGCAGCAGGCCTACACTTGTCACTCATCCATCTGTTACTGATCAAGGTTTCAGCTAGAAATGCTGGTCCAAAGCCATGTTCCATACATCCAAGCTGCGCATTTATACTATTTGTACTCTGGGTTAATTGATGTCACTTTTATTCAACCGAACTGAACTTTTGAAAGTTTCATTCATCTCTATTCTTGAGTATATTTCGTTGGTGTATAACTCTCAAAAAACTTAATAAAAAATCTATTTGTATTATATTGCTCACCCATATGGTATTACGTATTCTTTGGTATATTTCTTTGGTATATAACCCTCAAAAAACTTGTTCAAAGATGTATTGTTCTTATCTTGCTCCTCTGTAAAGTATATCATGTTCAGATGTACATTTTGTTGTTATATAACACTCGAAAAACTTGTTAAAAATGTGTGTGTATTGTATTGCTCATCCATAGAATGTTGCGTGTTCTTGGGAACATTTCAGTAGTATATAGCCCTCAAAAAACTTGTTCATAAATTTAACAGTATTATATTACTCATCCATACAGTATTATGTGTTTTTTGGTACATTTCTTTGGTATATAACCCTCAAAAAGATTGTTAAAAATGTATTGGCATTATGTTGCTCATCTATACAGTATAATATGTTCTGCGGTCCATTTCATTGCTTTATAATCCTCCAAAAACTTGTAAAAAAATTTATCGGTATTATATTGCTCACTCATACAGTTTTACATGTTCTTGAGTACATGTCGTTGCTGTACTACCTTCAAAAAACTTGTTTAAAAATGTATCGGTATTATATTGCTCTTCCATAAAGTATTACATGTTCTTGGGTACATTTCATTGGTCTATAACCCTGCAAACATGTGTTTAACCCCTTCACCCCCAAGGGTGGTTTGCACGTTCATGACCGGGCCAATTTTTACAATTCTGACCACTGTACCTTTACCTTCATAACTCTGGAACGCTTCCATTGATCCCCGTGATTCTGACATTGTTTTCTCGTGACATATTGTACTTCATGATAGTGGTAAAATTTCATTCAAATAACTTGCGTTTATTTGTGAAAAAAATGGAAATTTGGCAAAAATTTTGAAAATTTCGCAATTTTCCAACTTTGAATTTTTATGCCCTTAAATCACAGAGATACGGCACACAAAAAACTTGATAAGTAACATTTCCCACATGTTTACTTTACATCAGCACAATTTTGGAACCAAAATTTTTTTTTGTTAGGAAGTTATAAGGGTTAAAAGTTGACCAGCGATTTCTCATTTTTACAACACCATTTTATTTTTAGGACCACATCACATTTGAAGCCACTTTGAGGGGTCTATATGATAGAAAATACCCAAAAGTGACACCATTCTAAAAACTGAACCCCTTAAGGTGCTCAAAACCACATTCAAGAAGTTTATTAACCCATTAGGTGCGTCACAGGAATTTTTTTGAATATTTAAAAAGAAATGAACATCTAACTTTTTTTCACAAAAAAAATACTTCAGGTTCAATTTTTTTTATTTTACCAAGGGTAACAGGAGAAATTGGACTGCAAAAGTTATTGTGCAATTTGTCCTGAGTATGCTGATACCTGATTTGTGGGGGGGAACGACTGTTTCGGCGCATGGCAGAGCTCAGAATGGAAGGAGCGCCGTTTGACTTTTTCAATGCAAAATTGGCTGGAATTCAGATCGGACGCCATGTCACGTTTGGAGAGTCCCTGATGTACCTAAACAGTGGAAACCCCCTACAAGTGACCCCATTTTGGAAACTAGACCCCCCAAGGAACTTATCTAGATATGTGGTGAGAACTTTGAACCCACAAGGGCTTTACAGAAGTTTATAACGTACAGCGGTACAATTAAAAAATCATATTTTTTCCACAAAAATGATCTTTTCACCCTCAATTCTTATTTTTCCAAGGGTAACAGGACCATAAAAGTTATTGTGCAATTTGTTCTGAGTACGCTGATACCCCACATGTGGGGGTAAACCACTATTTGGGCGCATGGCAGAGCTCGGAAGGGAAGCAGCGCCATTTAACGTTTTTGGCTGGAATTGAGATCGGACACCATGTCGCGTTTGGAAAACTCCTGATGTACCAAAACAGTGGAAACCCCCCACAAGTGACACCATTTTGGAAACTAGACCCCTTAAGGAACTTATCTAGATGTGTGGTGAGCACTTTGACCCCCCCAGTGCTTCACAGAAGTTTATAATGCCCGGGCATGAAAATAAATAATTCGTATTTTTTCCACAAACATGATCTTTTAGTCACCATTTTTTTATTTTCCCAAGGGTAACAGGAGAAATTGGACCCCAAAAGTTGTTGTCCAATTTGTCCTGAGTATGCTGATACCCCATATGTGGGTGAAAACTACTGTATGGGCACACGTCGGGGCTCGGAAGGGAAGTAGTGACGTTTTGGAATGCAGACTTTGATGGAATGGTCTGCGGGTGTCATGTTGCCTTTGGAGAGCCCCTAATGTACTTAAACAGTGGAAACCCCCCACAAATGACCCCATTTTGAAAACTAGACCCACTAAGGAACTTATCTAGATGTGAGGTGAGCACTTTGAACCCCCAAGGGCTTCACAGAAGTTTATAATGCCAGGGCATGAAAATAAAAAAATCGTATTTTGTCCACAAACATGATCTTTTAGTCACCATTTTTTTATTTTCCCAAGGGTAACAGGAGAAATTGGACCCCAAAAGTTGTTGTCCAATTTGTCCTGAGTATGCTGATACCCCATATGTGGGTGAAAACTACTGTATGGGCACACGTCGGGGCTCGGAAGGGAAGTAGTGACGTTTTGGTATGCAGACTTTGATGGAATGGTCGGCGAGTGTCATGTTGCCTTTGGAGAGCCCCTAATGTACCTAAACAGTGGAAACCCCCCACAAATGACCCCATTTTGAAAACTAGACCCACTAAGGAACTTATCTAGATGTGAGGTGAGCACTTTGAACCCCCAAGGGCTTCACAGAAGTTTATAATGCCAGGGCATGAAAATAAAAAAATCGTATTTTTTCCAGAAACATGATCAATTAGTCCCCAATTTTTTCATTTTCCCAAGGGTAACAGGAGAAATTGGACCCCAAAAGTTGTTGTCCAATTTGGCCTGAGTACGCTGACACCCCATATGTGGGAGAAAACTACTGTATGGACACACGTCGGGGCTCGGAAGGGAAGCAGTGACGTTTTGGAATGCAGACTTTGATGGAATAGTCTGCGGGTGTCATGTGCATTTGGAGAGCCCCTGATGTACCTAAACTATTGAAACTCCCCACAAGTGACCCCATTTTGGACACTAGACCCCCCACGGAACTTATCTAGATGTGTGGTGAGCACTTTGAACCCCCAAGTGCTTCACAGAAGTTTATAACACTCGGACGTGAAAATAAAAAAATCATTTTTTTCCACAAAAATGATATTTTTGCCCCCAATTTTTTATTTTCCTAAGGGTAACAGGAGAAATTGGACCCCAAAAATTGTTTTGCAATTTGTCCTGAGTAGGCTGATACCCTACATGTGGGGGTAAAACACTGTTTGGGCGCATGGCAGAGCTTGGAAGGGAAGGAGCACCATTTGACTTTTTCAACTCAGAATTGGCTGGAATTGAGATCAGACGCCATGTTGCATTTGGAGAGCCCCCGATGTGCCCAAACAGTGGAAACCCCCAATTATAACTCCAACCCTAACCCCAACACACCCCTAACCCTAATCTGAGCCCTAACCCTAGCCCTAGCCCTAGCCCTAGCCCTAACCCTATCCCTAACCCTAGCCCTAGCCCTAACCCTAGCCCTAACCCTAGCCCTAACCCTAGCCCTAACCCTAAGGCTGTGTGCCCACGCTGCGGATTTTGCTGCGGTTCCGCAGCGGTTTTGGCTGCTGCGGACCCCAGTACCATGATTCCCTATGGGAATCAAAAACCGCAGTGCAGACGGTGCGGAATTTTCCGCGCGGATTATCTGCGGTTTTCAATCCGCAGAAAGAATTGACATGTCAATTCTTTCTGCGGATTCTCCTGCGGTTTGCCATCTCCTCTAATGAGGAGATGAAAAACCGCAGGACAAAATCGCAGAGCAATCTGCAGGTAAAACCGCAGGTCTTTTGACCTGCGGTTTCACCTGCGGATTTTACAAAATCCGCGCGGATGAATCCGCACCTAATCCGCAGCGTGTGCACACAGCCTTACCCTAATGGGAAAATGGAGATAAATACTTTTTTTTAGTTTTATTATTTTTCCCTAACTAAGGGGGTGATATCGGGGGGTTTGACTTACTATTTATGGCGGTTTTTATGTTTGGCGGCTGTCACACGCTAAAAGACGCTTTTTATTGTAAAATAGTTTTTGCATCACCACATTTTGAGAGCTATAATTTTTCCGTATTTTGACCCACTGAGTCATGTGAGGTCTTATTTTTTGGGGGACGAGTTGACGTTTTTATTGGTACCATTTTCGGGCACGTGACATTTTTTGATCGCTTTTTATTCCTATTTTTGGGACGCAGAATGAACAAAAACCAGCGTTTCATGAATTTCTTTTGGGGGGGGTGCGTTTACACCGTTCCGCGTGCGGTAAAATTGATAAAGCGGTTTTATTCTTCGGGTCAGTACGGTTACAGCGATACCTCATTTAGGTCGTTTTTTTATGTTTTTGTCGGTTTTATGCAATGAAAACTATTTTATATAAAAAATAATTATTTTTGCATCGCTTTATTCTGTGAGCTATAACTTTTTTATTTTTTCGCTGATGATGCTGTATGGTGGCTCGTTTTTTGTGGGACAAGATGACGTTTTCAGCGGTACCATGGATATTTATATGCGTCTTTTTGATTGCGCGTTATTACACTTTTTGTTTGGCGGTATGATAATAAATCATTATTTTTTTGCTTGGTTTTTTATTTTTATTTTTTAAGGGGTTCGCTAAAAGGGTTAACTAATGGGACAGTTTTATAGGGCGGGTCATTACGGACGCGGCGATACCTAATATGTGTACTTTTATTGTTTGTTTTTTTTATTATTTTCAAAAAATGAATTTATTGGGGAATATTTATTTTTTTTTTTACTAATTTATTTGGCGATTTTTTTAAATTTATTTTTACATTTTTTTTAATTTTTTTTTTACTTTATTACATAGTCCCAGGTGGGACATCACTGTCCTGTGACAGATCGCTGATGTGTCACATCACAGATCACTGTGACAGATCAGCAATCTGTCACAGGCATTGAAGCAGACTTCCTCTTGCCTGCGCTTTGCAGGCACTGAGGAAGCCAGCTTCCTCAGGTCCCCGAACGCCCCCGTCGCCATCTTGGATTCGGGGGCCTGGAGGATAGGAGCCCCCCGCAGCAGCGCTGCACATTGCGCTGCCGTGGGGGGCTCAGGGAAGCACGGAGGGAGCCCCCTCCCTGCCGATGCTTCCCTTTAACTCCCGGTACACCGCGATCATGTTTGATCGCGGTGTGCAAGGGGTTAACGTGTCGGGGGCGGTCCGTGACCGCCCCTGACACATAGTGCCGGGTGTCAGCTGTGATAATCAGCTGACACCCGGCCGCGATCAGCGGCGCTCACCACGTGGGCGCCGCTGATCGCGGTAGACGTACTATCCCGTCCACGGTCATACGGGCCCGGGTACCGTGGACGGGATAGTACGTTGGATGTCAGGAAGGGGTTAAAAATGTTTTGGTATTACCGTATTACCGTGTATTGCTTATCCATACAGTATTCTTGGATACATTTTATTGATATATAACACTTCAAAAAAAGTTCAAATATTTTTCTTATTCAATTAGTCATTCATACAGTTTAATGTGCTTTGTGTAACATTGCAGTGAGTTAAAATTTTTACAAACTACTTGTCCTGGTACAGTTAAAATATTTTTGTTTCAAAAATTTACTATTGTCACATATACTCTACAACATGACTTGTGCAAATTTTCTTAGTTTTGAAATAAAATCTAAAATTGGGCTGGTACAGGTGTAGAAATTTGGTTGTTCAAAAATTGACTGTTGTCACATTTAGACTAGAACTTGGTTTGTGTGAAATTTCGTTGGTTTGAAATAAAAAATAAAATTGGCCTTCTACAGTTGTAAAAATGTGTATGTTTAAAAAATGACTATTGTCATGTATACTTTAAAACTTGGTGTGTGTCAAATATCACTAGTTTGAAATAAAAAATGAAAATTGTCCTGGTACTTAGTTCCCAGCCTCCATTATTTCTCCCTTTATGGCATCCTCGCCTTGTACCAGCACATGTCCAGGAATATCACCTGTGCATTTACCAATGTGGTTACTGGGATTATCCTCTTAATGGCTGACACGTGGACAAGTGCTTGTGGCCAGGGATTATTATTATTATTATTTATTGTTATAGCACCATTTATTCCATGGCGCTTGTAGGGAGGGGTATACATAAAAACAAGTACAATAATGTTGAACAATACAAGTCATAACTGGTACAGGAGGAGAGAGGACCCTGCCCGCGAAGGCTCACAATCTACAAGGAATGGGTGAAAATACAGTAGGCGAGGGTAAAGCTGGTCATGCAGCGGTTTGGTCGATCGGTGGTTACTGCAGGTTATAGGCTTGTCGGAAGAGGTGGGTCTTCAGGCTCTTTTTGAAGGTTTCGATGGTAGGTGAGAGTCTGATATGTTGTGGTAGAGAGTTCCAGAGTAGGGGTGATGCGCGAGAGAAATCTTGTATGCGATTGTGGGAAGAGGAGATAAGAGGGGAGTAGAGAAGGAGATCTTGTGAGGATCGGAGGTTGCGTGCAGGAAAGTACCGGGAGACGAGGTCACAGATGTATGGAGGAGACAGGTTGTGGATGGCTTTGTATGTCATGGTTAGGGTTTTGTACTGGAGTCTCTGGGCAATGGGGAGCCAGTGAAGGGATTGACAGAGGGGAGAAGCTGGGGAATAGCAGAGGGGACAGGTGTATTAGTCGTGCAGCGGAGTTTAGAATATATTGGAGGGGTGCGAGAGTGTTCGAGGGGAGGCCACTGAGCAGGAGGTTGCAGTAGTCAAGGCGAGAGATAATGAGGGCATGGACTAGGGTTTTTGCAGATTCTTGGGTGAGGAATGAACGGATTCGTGAAATATTTTTGAGTTGAAGTCGGCAGGAAGTGGAAAGGGCTTGGATATGTGGTTTGAAGGAGAGATCAGCATCAAGGATTACCCCGAGGCAGCGAGCTTGTGGGACTAGGGAGAGTGGGCAGCCATTTACTGTAATGGATAGGTTCGTTGGGGGGGTCACGTGAGATGGGGGAAAGATGATGAATTCTGTTTTGTCCATGTTAAGTTTCAGAAATCTAGTAGAGAAGTAGGATGAAATAGTGGACAGACATTGAGGGAGTCTGGTTAGCAGGGAGGTGATATCTGGTCCAGAGATGTAGATCTGTGTGTCATCAGCATAGAGATGATACTGAAAGCCATGAGATTCTATAAGCTGTTCCAGGCCAAAGGTGTAAATGGAGAAGAGCAGGGGTCCTAGGACTGAACCTTGTGGGACTCCAACAGAAGGGGGGCGAAGTGAGGAGGTGGTGTGTGAGTGGGAGACGCTGAATGTCCGGTCTGTTAGGTATGATGAGATCCAGGACAAGGCCAAGTCTGTGATGCCAAGGGATGAGAGGGTCTGTAATAGTAGGGAATGGTCCACTGTGTCAAAGGCAGCCAACAGGTCCAGGAGGAGGATGACAGAGTAGTGTCGCTTGCTCTTGGCGGTTAAGAGGTCATTGGTGACCTTAGTAAGGGCAGTTTCGGTGGAGTGGTGTGACCGGAAGCCAGATTGTAAGCAGTCGAATAGGGAGCAAGAAGAGAGATGGGAGGACAGTTCAAGGTAGACGTGTTGTTCCATTAGCTTGGAGGTATAGGGGAGAAGTGATATAGGGTGATAGCTAGATACAGAGGATGGGTCAAGAGAGGGCTTTTTGAGGATAGGTGTGATTGAGGCATGTTTAAAGCTTGAGGGGAAAACACCAGTTGTTAGTGATAGGTTGAAGAGATGGGTTAGGGTTGGGATGAAGACTGTGGTGAGCTTTGGGATGAAGTGGGAAGGGATCGGGTCAAGTGCACAAGTGGTGAGATGTGATCTTGAGAGTAGAGTGGAGAGTCGATCTTCTGTAATGGTGGAGAAGTTGGTTTTGGAGGTGGAGGGCTGGGAAGTCGGGAGGAGGGGCTCTGGGGGTTGTTGACCAAAACTGTCTCTGATGTTATCAATCTTCTGCTTGAAAAATGAGGCAAAGTCTTCAGCTGAGATGAGTGGGGAGGGAGGAGGTGCTGGGGGACGGAGGAGAGAATTGAAGGTGTTGAATAACTGTTTAGGGTTGTGAGACAGGGCGGATATGAGCGATGAGAAGTAGGTTTGTTTAGCTGTGGCGAGTGTGGTCTTGAAAGTAGTGAGAGACTGTTTGAATGCGATGAAGTGCTCGTTGGAGTGGGATGGTACATTTCCTTGCTATCACTCTGGATGGGCATTGCGGAGGCAGGGGCTGAGTCCCACCCTGGCACGGCACATGTGCTAACCACTAGAGATGAGCGACTTTGCTTGGCAGAGAGTGGAGGACAGTAAACACACCTACAATGCCCATTTCAATGCCAAAAACATCAATTCTTATTACTGAAGCTTGTCAACCTTAATTTACTTCATAATAATAGTTACGCATTGAAAACTGGGGGTTACTTGGCTAAAGTTGTGGGGGGGTAGGGCTGGCTCCAGGTTTTCGTGTGCCCTGGGCCAAAGAGTGTCAGTGTGCCCCTTTAACACTTACCACAACTCATGATGCTCTGATACGGCACAGAAATACAGGTATAGTACAATGACAAATACTTCACTGCTTACATGACATGACTGATCTATTTTAAATTGTACAATAGCTCAAAAAAAGGACAGTTTATTACTTCATACAGTATTTTGGCCACCACATTGTGCGCCATACAGAATAATGAGCCCCATATATTTCTCCATACAGAATAATTTGTCACATATAATGTTCAATACAGTATATGATGAGCTCCACATAATGCTACAGTATATGATGGTCCCCATGGACGATGCTCCAGTGTGTTATGGGCCCAAATAATGCTCCATATATAATGGGCCCCATTTGTAATGCTCCAGTGTATAATGTGCCCCAAAGATGCTGCTCCAGTGTCTGATCTGCCCCATTTAGAATGCTCCAGTATATGATGGGCCCCATGGATGATGCTCCAGTGTCTTATGGGCCCAAATAATGCTCCATATATAAAGGGCTCCATTTCTAATGCTCCAGTGTATAATGGGCCTTGTAAATGCTGCTCCAGTGTCTGATGCCCCCCATCTGCATTACTCCAGTATATGATGGGCCTCATGGATGATGCTCCAGTATATGATGGGCCAAAATAACGCTCCATATATAATGGGCTCCATTTCTAATGCTCCAGTATATAATGAGCCCCGTAAATGCTGCTCCAGTGTCTGATGTCCCCCATTTGGGATGCTCCAGTATATGATGGGCCCCATTTTTAATTAACCCAGGCATGGTATGTGAAAAGAGCTCCATGGAGTAATCTGAAGTGTGTGCTGCCATATCCTTCACTTTTGGTGTGGGTGAAGGACACAAGGAAAGGGGTTGCTCCTGACCAGAAGCCTGCACTGACGACTCAGTGCTTGCATTTTTTTTAAACTTCAGAAGAGGAGGCGATAGAGCTGGAGGCTGTTTCAGCAATGTAAGCCAAAAACAGTTCCTGATGCTCCAGCTTTAAAAGCAGTCTGCCTACTCCCATAAAAGGAATCCTTACAGGCCTTTCAGAGCTACACCATGATGCTGGCTCAACACCTCCTGCCTTAGCTGGTATTGTGTTTTTGGCACTACCAGCAGATGCACTACCACAACCATCAGTACCATGTGGCCCCCCACGCCTACATACTCTTCCACCATACTTACTCATGTTTTGGAAGATGGACCCAAAATACCAGCAGATATATGGTATTGTATCAGAAGCGTACAGCTCTATACAGTCTAGGGATAACAGTAAATCTCCGTATATATTTCATGAGCCATACACAGACGCTCACAGGCTCAGTATGGAGTACACAATAAAAAAAGTTGAAAAAGGGTACAGTATCACCAGATACAAGGTATATATAGTATAGTGTAAACATTAGGAATCTCCGTATATATTTCAGGAGGCAGACACAAACGCTCTCAGGCCCAGTATGGATTACACAAGAATATGAAAAGCTGTAAATGGGTAATGTAACACAAGCGTACAGCTGTATACAGTGTTGGGGTAATCTTAAATGTCCAAATATATTTCCGGAGTAACAGACAGACCTTCACAGGCTCATTATGGATTACACCAGAATCTAAATAGCAAAAAAGGTTACTGTATCAGAAGCGTACAGCTGTATACAGTGTTGGCCAAATTTGAAATCTCGGTATATATTTCCGGAGTAACCCTCAGATTCTCACTCAGTCTGGCTTTGACCATAATAAAAATGTTGTAAAAAAGGTACTGGATAACAAGATGGCAAGTATATATATTATAGGGTACAATTGAAATCTCCATATACATAGTCCCGTAGTCACTCTCAGACGCTTACCCAGTATGGATTTGACCATAATACTAAATGTTGAACAAAGGTACTGTATAACAAGATACAAGCTGTATCGAGTATAGGGTAAAAATTGGTATCTCCGATTCACCGTATATATAGAAGGCGTAAACCACACACGCTCACTCCCAATGGATGATACCGTAATAAAAAATTTTGAACAAAGGTACTGTATCAGTACATACCAGGTGTATCCAGTCTAGGGGTAATTGTAAATTTCCATCTATACTTATAGAGTCAGACACAAACACACACAGGCTCACTATGTATTACACCAGAATTTAAAAAGTAGAAAAAGGGAAAGGTATTATGATTGGGTCACCGAGGAGGAAAGCAAGACCAAGCTAAGCCACAGAAAACCAGAGAGGTTGGTAACTAAGCTAATTGCAGACCCCTGATCCTATCCACACAACTAGCAGTAGCCGTGGAGCGTACCTACGATGATTCTAGACGCCTCAACACAGCCGGAGAACTAAATAAGCCTAAAGCAAGAAAGGGGAAATCTAATCTGCCCCAAAGGAATAGATAGCCCCCAAACATATATTGTCGGTGAGACAAGATGAAAACACAAACGCAGGTAGGAAAATAGGCTGAGCAAACTATGGGGACCACACTAACTAGACAGGACAGGAAAGGAAAGACACTGTCTGCAATCACGCAAAAAACCCTGCAAAAAATGTTCAACACGTCTGATAGAAAAATACTGAAGTCACTCGACTTCACCCACTATATCAGCACTCTAGCATATTCTGAAAACAGAGCAAAAAGAGGCCAATCTAATAAGGGACCAAAACAAACTTGCACAAGCAGTAACATAAGGATGGAAATTCAGCACAGCCCCAGCCGGGGCTGGCTGACCACACAAAACTGAATAGACAAAACTAAATCAAATGTGAACAAAAGCAAAAGAACACTTAGCTTGAGCATGTAGGGACTGAGCTGGAAACTAAGACCTCAGGAGGCAGGAAAAAATCACCAGCAGGGATAGAGGGAGTCGACTGTCTTAAATCCAGTCAAAAACTCCAGATGTCCAATAGTCCTCATTATCAGGTGGCAGGCCTCTGTTAATTAGATCAGCTCCATTACCTCCTGTAACCACCAGAGGGAACCCGGAAAGAGAACTCGCGACCCCTCTGTCAATATAACCAGCTCCACTACCTTTACTAGTAACCAGAGGTAGGCCAGAAAGTGAATTCACAACAGAAAGGTATTTGAAGCGTACAACAGTATACAGTGTTGTGGTACTTTTAAATCTTCGTTTATATTTTAATCTCAGTAAGCCAGTCCAGACTCTCCGCTACTGGAAACTACATGGATACAAGTACAGACGGAAAGTCGAGTGTTAGCAGAAATTTGGGAACTACTCATCGCGGGAAAACCTCCTGGTAGATGTTGCAGAGGCGATGCAGACCCTCAATTACTGTGTCTGTGGAGACAGCGAAAACGGTTCTTTGTGAAGAAAGGATTACTTTATCGCAGTAGCGTGGATCACATCACCGTTACTCGTCTCCATCAAATTGTGATCACAGGGAGAGATGTAGACATGGTCCTCACTGCCTATCATGATGTGTCTGGTCATTTTGGAGTGCAAAAGACAAGTCACAGGCCATAGGTGATTCTATTGGATTGGCATGAGAGGAGACATTGAAAAATGCTGGCAGGAATGTCACACGTCTGTGACTATCACAACTGTGAAAGGTGATCATAAAGCACCACTGCATTCGCTTGTAAGTTGATGTCCATTACAAATGGTAGCCATTGATCATCTGAAGGTAGAGGCCAGCAGGACAGGCCATAGCTACATCTTAACCATCATCGATCAATACACTAAATTTCTAGTTGCCGTCCCTGTTCAGGATTCAACTGCACAGCGGTGGAGCATGGAGAGGTAAGTATTGCAATTTGCAAGTGCTGTGGCCATGACCATGCAGGGTGGGCACACTCGTGGTCGACGGTACTGGCACAGGGCCCCTCATAGTACGCTGGTGTGTCGGACGGCGAGTGGGCCCCCCACCATCAGAGACACTGTATTGTACTATGAGGGGCCCTGTGCCAGTGGCATCGGCCATCAGTGGGCCCATCCACCTGTTCAGAGCAACGGCACTTGCCCGGGTGCACCAGATGTTGACCCCAGCCCTTGGTGGGGGTGGGCAGCCCAGTTAGGGAGGTTTAAAAAAAGGCAGATGTTGATGTGTAGGCTGGACATTTAGCTGCTACAAATGGCGGAATTTGGCAAGTCCGAGGAAGAGGAGGACAAAAGCGAGGCAGTTTTCTGGCAACCTATGTGTCATCAGGGGAAGGTGGGAAAAAATCCTTTGAAACCCATGCATAGTTCATTTTAATGAAGGTTAGATCATCAACATTTTGGGTAGACAGACGGGTCCTTTTTTCTGTCAGGATTGATCCAGAAGCACTGAAGACTCTTTCAGATAACACACTAGCAGCAGGGCAAGCGAGCTCCTGTAAGGCATAGTGTGCCAATTCAGGCCAGGTGTCCAGTTAGAGGCCCAATAGTCAAAGGAGAGTGACCTGTGAGGGAGAACATCGATATGGGAGGAGAAGTAGTTTGTAACCATAGTTGACAACTGCTGTCTCCTGTCACTTTTAATCGATGCAGTATTAGCAGTTGTGTGAGCAGTACTTGAGAAATCATTCAACAACATGGTCATAAACCCCTGTCTCCAACGCCACTTCTGCTGTGTGCACCACGAACACCTCTTCCATTGTGCCCACTACGGCTTGTGGGAGAACCAGCACCGCTGCTGTGTGCTGGGAAAGCCTCAAACAAACGGTTTACTTGTTTGTTAGCCAATATTATCTCTAGGTTCTCTTGTGGCATGATGTTGTGCAATTTGCCTTTGTAGCGTGGATCGAGGATGCTGGCCAGCCAGTAGTCGTCATCCTTCATCATTTTGGTAATACGGGGGTCCCTTTTTAGGATCCGCAAGGCATAATTGCACATGTGGGCCAATGTTCCAGGTGTCAATAATGCACTGCCAGTGGTGGGTGGATGAGCACTTTCTGGCAAATCCACATCCCTACAGTCATGCACAAACACTGTACCTGACCTTGGAACGCCAACATTTTCTCTTGCCCCTGAGAAGCATCCTCCTGCCCAAAATAATCATCCCCCTCATCCTTCATCCTCCTCCTCCTCTTCCTCTTCTTCCTCCACATCGTCCAGGGCAGTTCCCTGACCAGACAATGGCTGACTGTCAGCAAGACTTCCCTCCGCCTCCTCCTGTTCCTCCTCTGCTGCAGACACCTGATCCTTAATATGCATCAAACTTTGCATGAGCAGACGCATAAGTGGGATGACCATGCTTGTGATGGCATTGTCTGCGCTTACCAGCCGTGTGCATTCCTCAAAACACTGAAGGACTTTACAGAGGTCTTTCAGCTTTGACCACTGCACACCCGACAATTCCATGTCTTCCCTCAAACTGCCTGCCCGTGTATCCTCCCAGAAATGCATTACAGCCTGCCTCTGTTCGCACAGCCTCTCAACCATGTGCAGGGTGGAGTTCCACCTTGTTGCAATGTCTATGATTAGGTGGTGCTTGGGGAGATGGAGCAATCGCTGCAGCTTCTGCATACAAGTGGAGTGGATGTTTGAGTGATGGATGTGCGAGCACAGTCTTCGCACCTTATGGCACAGTGATGTTAACTCCGGATAATTATTAAGGAAGCACTGCACCACCAGGTTCAAAGTGTGAGCCAGGCAAGGTATGTGTGTGAGTTTTGCATGGGCTATGGCTGCCACAAAATTACGGCCGTTATCACTGACTACCTTGCCTGCCTCAGGATGTAGACTGCCCAGCCATGACTCAGTTTGTCACTGCAAGTAAGTTGGCCAGTACCTCTGTGGTATGTCTGTTTTCTCCCAAAGACATCATCTTTAACACAGCCTCCTAACACTTTCTACTAGCTGTTCGATAGTGGGACACCTCGTGTGCAACACTGCCAGCTGCGGATGGAGTGCTCGTGCGACTGCGCTCTGTGGACGAGCTTTCGTTTATGG
Organism: Dendrobates tinctorius; assembly: GCF_039654945.1. Taxonomy (NCBI): domain Eukaryota; kingdom Metazoa; phylum Chordata; class Amphibia; order Anura; family Dendrobatidae; genus Dendrobates; species Dendrobates tinctorius. The sequence continues at coordinate 14,531,123 of NW_027361811.1, forward strand.
AGGAGGAGGGTCGAAAGCCTACAGCTGTTTCCTATACCGTGGGCTAGGCAGCACTGTTCCACCGCCGCTGTCCCCTGTGGAGCCTGCATCCACCACATTAACCCAGTGTGCAGTGATGGACACGGAGCGGCCCTTGCCATGCCTACTGGTCCATGCATCTGTTGTGAGGTGCATCTTTCCACTCACTGACTGTTTTAGTGCATTAACAATGCGGTCTTTCACATGCCGGTGGAGGGCAGGGATGGCTTTTCGAGAAAAGAAGTGCCGACTGGGTAGGTCCTAGCGTGGGACAGTGTAGGCCATGAGCTCGTGTAAAGCTTCGCTTTCAACCAAACGGTAGGGCATCATCTCTAATGAGATTAGTTTGGCAATGTAGGCGTTCAAACACAGTGTAGGCAGATGAGAGGATGAGTACTTTCTTGTCCTACTCAGAGTGTCTGGTAGGGTGAGCTGGACTGGAGAGCTGCATATGGGGAAGTAGCGGTGGACCGGATGGAGTGAGAGGGGGTTGGTGATGGTATTGGTGGTGATGGCCTAGATTCAGTGTTGTGTTGCAAAACCATTGTGATTCCCTGAGTGCTTTGGCCTTACGACGACACCTCCACATTTAGTGCTGGTGGTGTGCTTAACGGTGGCGGTGGTCTTGCAGTGGGGGAAGCGATGGAGCGTTGCTGGCTACCTTCAGTCGGAGCAGGTGCACATGTGCTACCTGAGGTTTTGTAGTCCGTCCACGCTTGCAAGTGCATGTTGATTAAATGTCTAAGCATGCAACTGGTATTCAAATTTCTGAGTTGTTTACCTCGGCTAAAGGTCCTTCCACACTACTTACAGGTAACTTTTGCCTCATTAGTAGGATTTTGGACAAAGAAGTGCCACACTGCACTCTTCCTACTATGGTATACATTTTCTGGCCTTGAACGCTGTGCTAAGTTAACCGTCTGGCCAGGCTGTCCTGCAACTCTTTAAGTTTTTGTTCCACGTTTTTGGACAGCTACGGGCCTGCCAGATAACCACTGCTGCGATGTCAATGCCTGCTGCAGATCCTTCTCCTTATCTGAACTATTGCCAGATCCACACTCCTCCCCCAATGGATGCCAATCCGGGTCAAGAACTGGGTCATCCATCACCTCCTCTTCAAAGTAATCTGAACCTTCCTCTTTACCTTCCTCTGTGTCACCGTGTAAGGTGGCATAGTATGCAGGAAGGGGCACCAGAGTTTCATCAGGGTCAGATTCAGGCTCAGTAGACTGCGAGGGTAATGTAGTGCTCTGGGTCAATGTACCAGCAGAATCATCTAGCAGTGTTTGTACATCTGTGCACTCCATGTTAGATTCATCTTGGACTGGGGAATTCAGGATTTAACTGGATAACCCAGGCATGGTATGTGAAAAGAGCTCCATAGAGTAATCTTAAGTGTGGGCTGCCGCATCCTTATCTTTTGGTGGGGGTGAAGGACACAAGGAAAGGTGTTTTTCCTCACCAGAACCTGCATTGAGGACTCCGTGCTTACAGGTTTCGAACGTTCGGAAGAGTAGGCAATAGAGCTGGTGGCTGTTTCGGCAATGTACGCCAAAACCTGTTCCTGATGCTATGGCTTTAAAAGCGGTTTTCCTACTCCAAGAAAAGGGAACCTTACATGCCTTCTTAGGCCAGATGATGACGCAGGCTCAACACCTCCTGCCTTAGCTGCTATTGTGCTTTTGCCAGAACCAGCCGATGCACCACCACCATCAGTACCAGCTGCGGCCCCCTGCCCACATCCGCGGACTCTTCCACCATACTTCCTCATGTTTGGGAAAATGTACCAAAAATACCAACAGAGAGATGGTACTGTAGGAGGAACTCCAGCTGTGTAAGGTGTATTAAAAAAAATAAATCTACGTATATATTTTGTTAGTCACAGACGCTCTCCCAGTATGTATTTGACCATAATCCAACAAGCAGATATACGGAACTGTATCAGAAGTGTACAGCTGTATGCATTTTTTGTGTAACTAGCAATCTCCGTATATGTATTTACGGAGTGTCACACACACACACGCTGACTCTGTATAGATGTGACTGTAATGCAAATGGCAGATATACAATAATGTTTGAGAATCGGACAGCTCTATAGGGTGTCTGTATGGAAAATTGTCAATCTCCGTCTATTTTTCAAACAGCAGATATACGAAACTGTTTGAAAAGCGGACAGCTCTATAAGGTGTAGGTCTGTTAGTGTGTGAGGAGTGTACACCGCTATACGGTGTCTGTATGGAAAATTGTCAATCTCCATCTATTTTTATATGGAGTGACACATGCTGTCTCTGTCTAGTTTTGACCATAATCAAACAGCAGATATACGAAACTGTTTGAAAAGCGGACAGGTCTATAAGGTGTAGGTCTGGAAAAATGGAAAATATCCTCGGCTTGTTTTTCCAGAGTCACACCCAGATAGCTTCTATTTGTCCTTGTTACCAGCCGGTACACAGTAGTGTGTGAGGAGCGTACACCGCTATACGGTGTGTGAAAAAATGAACGCTCAGTAACTCATCAGAACAAAATAATAAAAGTTGGAGTGCTTTGAAAAAAGCAGTTTGAACAGCAGTGTGTACACAGCAATGCAGCTAGCAGGTAGCCTAAAAAGGCAGCCTAATCACCACCAGCGCTGCTGCACACAACAAAAATCCTCCCCTTTCACTGCACACTAACTGTACAGTGAAAAGCGCTATCAACAGAAGCAATTTTTTTTTCTTCTTCCCTGCCTAACGCTCTCCCTATTCAGAATCAGCAGCAGCACCTCTCCCTATTCTAAGATCGGCAGAAGTAAGATGGCCTTTTCTACCCACTGTGACGCCACACAAAGCCAGCCAATCACTTTAATGCCCTTCTCTAAGATGGTGGTTACCGCTGCCCATGTCATCACTAGAGTTGAGCGACTTTTGCTTTTTTAGGGTCGCGTTTCGTTTCGTGAAACCCGACTTTTCCAATAGTCGGGTCGAGCAAGATCGTCCGATTATAGGGAAAAGTCGGGGTCGTCCCGAAACACGAAACCCAATGTAAGTCAATGGGGAATAAAAGTCGGCAGTGAGAGGAGGACAGGAAACACACCTACAGTGCCCATTTGAATGCCAAAAGCATCAATTCTTCTTACTTAAGCTTGTCAACCTTAATTAACTTCATAATACAAGTTACGCACTGAAAAATGGGGGTTATTTGGCTAAATTTGTGGGGGGGGAGGGCTGGCTGCAGGTTTTCATGTGCCCTGGGCGAAAGAGCGCCCCTTTAACACATACCACAACTCATCATGCTCCGATACGGCAGAGAAATAGCGGTATAGTACAATGAAAAATACCTCACTTTTTACATCTCATGACGAGGCCCATCTATTTCTCCATACAAAATCATTGGTCCCATATAATGTTTGAAACAGTATATGATGAGCTCCACATAATGCTACAGTATATGTTGGTCCCCATGGATGAAGCTCCACTGTCTTATGGGCCCAAATAATGCTCCAAACATAATGGGCCCCATTTCTAATGCTCTAGTGTATAATGGGCCCTGTAAATGCTGCTCCAGTGTCTGATGTCCACCTTTGGAATGTTCCAGTGTATGGTGGGCCCCATCTATCATTCTCCAGAGTATAGTGCTCCCCAAAAATTGCTGTCCCAACATAGAAAACAATCAAATAAGTCTCCTCGCTAGGGAATCCCTGTACTTGTCTGGACAGGTGCTGTAGCTTGCTTAACAGCTCGCCAGCCGTTCTCACGCCCAGTATGGATTGCACGTGATTGCACAAAGGTTAGAAAGAGTACCGTATCCCTGGATAACATGTATGGATAGCGTACACATTCAAAATATATGTCTATACAGCATGAGGCAGGCTCAGACGGTGTTAGGCCCAGTATGGATTGCACGTCATTGCACAAAGGTTAGAAGGGGTACCGTATCCCCGGATAACATGTATGGATAGCGTACACATTCAAAATATATGTCTATACAGCATGAGGCAGGCTCAGACGGTGTTAGGCCCAGTATGGATTGCACGTCATTGCACAAAGGTTAGAAAGGGTACCGTATCCCCGGATAACATGTATGGATAGCGTACACATTCAAAATATATGTCTATACAGAATGAGGCAGGCTCAGACGGTGTTAGGCCCAGTATGGATTGCACGTCATTGCACAAAGGTTAGAAAGGGTACCGTATCCCTGGATAACATGTATGGATAGCGTACACATTCAAAATATATGTCTATACAGCATGAGGCAGGCTCAGACGGTGTTAGGCCCAGTATGGATTGCACGTCATTGCACAAAGGTTAGAAAGGGTACCGTATCCCTGGATAACATGTATGGATAGCGTACACATTCAAAATATATGTCTATACAGCAAGAGGCAGGCTCAGACGGTGTTAGGCCCAGTATGGATTGCACGCCATTGCACAAAGGTTAGAAAGGGTACCATATCCCCGGATAACATGTATGGATAGCGTACACATTCAAAATATATGTCTATACAGCATGAGGCAGGCTCAGACGGGGTTAGGCCCAGTATGGATTGCACGTCATTGCACAAAGGTTAGAAAGGGTACCGTATCCCTGGATAACATGTATGGATAGCGTACACATTCAAAATATATGTATATACAGCATGAGGCAGGCTCAGACGGTGTTAGGCCCAGTATGGATTGCACGTCATTGCACAAAGGTTAGAAAGGGTACCGTATCCCCGGATAACATGTATGGATAGCGTACACATTCAAAATATATGTCTATACAGCATGAGGCAGGCTCAGACGGTGTTAGGCCCAGTATGGATTGCACGTCATTGCACAAAGGTTAGAAAGGGTACCGTATCCCCGGATAACATGTATGGATAGCGTACACATTCAAAATATATGTCTATACAGCATGAGGCAGGCTCAGACGGTGTTAGGCCCAGTATGGATTGCACGTCATTGCACAAAGGTTAGAAGGGGTACCGTATCCCCGGATAACATGTATGGATAGCGTACACATTCAAAATATATGTCTATACAGCATGAGGCAGGCTCAGACGGTGTTAGGCCCAGTATGGATTGCACGTCATTGCACAAAGGTTAGAAGGGGTACCGTATCCCCGGATAACATGTATGGATAGCGTACACATTCAAAATATATGTCTATACAGCATGAGGCAGGCTCAGACGGTGTTAGGCCCAGTATGGATTGCACGTCATTGCACAAAGGTTAGAAAGGGTACCGTATCCCCGGATAACATGTATGGATAGCGTACACATTCAAAATATATGTCTATACAGCATGAGGCAGGCTCAGACGGTGTTAGGCCCAGTATGGATTGCACGTCATTGCACAAAGGTTAGAAGGGGTACCGTATCCCCGGATAACATGTATGGATAGCGTACACATTCAAAATATATGTCTATACAGCATGAGGCAGGCTCAGACGGTGTTAGGCCCAGTATGGATTGCACGTCATTGCACAAAGGTTAGAAGGGGTACCGTATCCCCGGATAACATGTATGGATAGCGTACACATTCAAAATTTATGTCTATACAGCATGAGGCAGGCTCAGACGGTGTTAGGCCCAGTATGGATTGCACGTCATTGCACAAAGGTTAGAAAGGGTACCGTATCCCTGGATAACATGTATGGATAGCGTACACATTCAAAATATATGTCTATACAGCATGAGGCAGGCTCAGACGGTGTTAGGCCCAGTATGGATTGCACGTCATTGCAGAAAGGTTAGAAAGGGTACCGTATCCCCGGATAACATGTATGGATAGCGTACACATTCAAAATATATGTCTATACAGCATGAGGCAGGCTCAGACGGTGTTAGGCCCAGTATGGATTGCACGTCATTGCACAAAGGTTAGAAAGGGTACCGTATCCCTGGATAACATGTATGGATAGCGTACACATTCAAAATATATGTCTATACAGCATGAGGCAGGCTCAGACGGTATTAGCCCCAGTATGGATTGCACGTCATTGCACAAAGGTTAGAAAGGGTACCGTATCCCTGGATAACATGTATGGATAGCGTACACATTCAAAATATATGTCTATACAGCATGAGGCAGGCTCAGACGGGGTTAGGCCCAGTATGGATTGCACGTCATTGCACAAAGGTTAGAAAGGGTACCGTATCCCTGGATAACATGTATGGATAGCGTACACATTCAAAATATATGTCTATACAGCATGAGGCAGGCTCAGACGGTGTTAGGCCCAGTATGGATTGCACGTCATTGCACAAAGGTTAGAAAGGGTACCGTATCCCGGATAACATGTATGGATAGCGTACACATTCAAAATATATGTCTATACAGCATGAGGCAGGCTCAGACGGTGTTAGGCCCAGTATGGATTGCACGTCATTGCACAAAGGTTAGAAGGGGCACCGTATCCCCGGATAACATGTATGGATAGCGTACACATTCAAAATATATGTCTATACAGCATGAGGCAGGCTCAGACGGTGTTAGGCCCAGTATGGATTGCACGTCATTGCACAAAGGTTAGAAAGGGTACCGTATCCCTGGATAACATGTATGGATAGCGTACACATTCAAAATATATGTCTATACAGCATGAGGCAGGCTCAGACGGTGTTAGGCCCAGTATGGATTGCACGTCATTGCACAAAGGTTAGAAAGGGTACCGTATCCCTGGATAACATGTATGGATAGCGTACACATTCAAAATATATGTCTATACAGCATGAGGCAGGCTCAGATGGTGTTAGGCCCAGTATGGATTGCACGTCATTGCACAAAGGTTTGAAAGGGTACCGTATCCCCGGATAACATGTATGGATAGCGTACACATTCAAAATATATGTCTATACAGCATGAGGCAGGCTCAGACGGTGTTAGGCCCAGTATGGATTGCACGTCATTGCACAAAGGTTAGAAAGGGTACCGTATCCCTGGATAACATGTATGGATAGCGTACACATTCAAAATATATGTCTATACAGCATGAGGCAGGCTCAGACGGTGTTAGGCCCAGTATGGATTTGACGGCCCAGATTACACAGCGGAGGAGCAGGGAGAGGTAAAGATTGCAAATGCTGGGGCCCTGCCCAAGCAAGGGGGGCCCACTCGTGTGCGTCGGTACTGGCACTGGGCCCCTCATAGTACAGCGGTGTGTCTGACGGCGGGTGTGCACCACCACCGTCAGAGACACTTGATTGCACTATGAGGGACCCTGTGCCAGTGCCCGCGCCCAAGAGTCGGCCTACCCACCTGTCCAGGGCAACGGCACTCGCACGGTGTCGTGCGCTAGGTGGTGACCCCGGCCATGGGGGGGGGGGCAGCACAGTTAGGGAGTTTTAGAAAGTGGCATATGTTGATGTTGGACATTCAACTGATGCAAAAGGCGAAATAGGTGAAGTACCAGGAAGAGGTGGACCAAAGCAAGCCATTTTTCTGTCACCCTATGTGTCATCAGGGGAAGGTGGGACAAAATCCTTGGAAACCCATGCGTGGTTCATTTTAATGAAGGTTAGATCATCCACATTTTGGGTTGACAGACGGGTCCTTTTTTCTGTCAGGATTGATCCAGCTGCACTGAAGACTCTTTCCGATAGCACACTTGCAGCTGGGCAAGCGAGCTCCTGTAAGGCATACTGGGCCAATTCAGGCCAGGTGTCCAGTTTAGCGGCCCAATAGTCAAAGGGGAATGACCTGTGTGGGAGAACATCGATATGGGAGGAAAAGTAGTTTGTAACCATAGTTGACAACTGCTGTCTCCTGTCACTTTCCATCGATGCAGTATTACCAGTTGTGTGAGCGGTATTTGAAAAATCAGTCCACAACATTGTCATGAAACCCCTGTCTCCAACGCCACTTCTGCTGTGTGCACCACGAACACCTCTGCCAAGCTGCCCCCGGCCCGTACGGCTCGTGTGAGAACCATCACCGCTGCTGTGTGCTGGGAATGCCTCAAGCAACCGATTTACCAGAGTTGCTTGTTCATTAGCCAATATTAGGTCAAGGTTCTCCTGTGGCATGATGTTTTGTAATTTGCCTTTATAGCGTGGATCCAGGATGCTGGCCAACCAGTAGTCATCATCGTTCATCATTTTGGCAATGCGGGGGTCCCTTTTTAGGATCCGCAAGGCATAATCTGACATGTGGGCCAATGTTCCCGGTGTCAATGATGCACTGCGAGTGCTGGGTGGAGGAGCACTTTCTGGCAAATCCACATCCCTCCAGTCACGCACAAACCCTGTACCAGACCTTGCCACGCCAACATTTTCACTTGCCCCACGAGATGCATCCTCCTCCCCTAAGTAATCATCGCCATCATCCTCCTCCTCCTCCTCCTCTTCTTCCTCCACCTCGTCCAGGAGAGGTCCCTGAGCAGACAATGGCTGAATGTCATCAAGGATTCCCTCCTCCTCTTCCTCCCTTTCTCCTCATCAACATTGGCTGCAGACGCCTGCTCCTTAAGGTGCGTCAAAGTTTGCATGAGCAGACGCATAAGTGGGATGCTCATGCTTAGGATGGCGTCGTCTGCGCTTACCAGCCGTGTGCATTCCTCAAAACACTGAAGGACTTTACAAAGGTCTTTCAGTTTCGACCACTGCACGCCTGTCAACTCCATGTCTGCTCTCAAAGTGCCTGGCCGTGTATCCTCTCACAAATGCATTATGGCCTGCCTCTGCTCGCACAGCCGCTCCACCATGTGCAGGGTGGAGTTCCACCTTGTTGCAATGTCGATAATGAGGCGGTGGTTGGGAAGGTGGAGCAATCGCTGCAGCTTCTGCATACGAACGGAGTGTACAGGCGACCGGCGGATGTGCGCGCACAGTCTTCTCACCTTCTGGAGCAGGGCTGTTAACTCCGGATAATTTTTGAGGAAGCACTGCACCACCAGGTTCAAGGTGTGAGCCAAGCAAGGTATGTGGCTGAGTTTTGAAAGGGCTATGGCTGCCACAAAATTACGGCCGTTATCACTAACTACCTTGCCTGCCTCAAGATGTACACTGCCCAGCCATGACTCAGTTTGTCGCTTCAAGTACTCGGCCAGCACCTCGGCGGTGTGTCTGTCGCCCAAACACATCATCTGCAACACAGCCTGCTGACGCTTTCCACTAGCTGCTCGATAGGGGGACACATCGTGTGCAACAGTGGCAGCTGCAGATGGAGTGCTCGTATGACTGCGCTCTGTGGACGAGCTGTCGCTTCTGGAGGAGGAGGAGGAGGAGGGTCGAACGCCTACAGCCAACTGTTTCCTAGACCGTGGGCTAGGCAGCACTGTCCCACCACCGCTGTCCCCTGTGGACCCTGCATCCACCACATTAACCCAGTGCGCAGTGATGGACACGTAACGGCCCTGGCCATGCCGACTGGACCATGCATCAGTTGTGAGGTGCACCTTTCCGCTCACTGACTGCTTGAGTGCATGGACAATGCGGTCTTTCACATGATGGTGGAGGGCTGGGATGGCTTTGCGAGAGAAGAAGTGGCGACTGGGTAGGTCATAGCGTGGTACTGCATAGGCCATGAGTTCGCGGAAAGCTGTGCTTTCCACCAACCGAAAGGGCATCATCTCAAACGAGATTAGTTTGGCAATGTGGGCGTTCAAACCCAGTGTACGCGGATGAGAGACTGAGTACTTTCTTGACCTACTCATAGTGTCTGGGAGGGTGAGCTGGACTTGAGAGCTGCATATGGTGGAAGTAGCGGTGGACAGGGCGGACTGAGAGAGGGTTGATGATGGTGATGGAGTTGGTGTTCTTTCTGATGGCCTAGAATCAGTCTTTCGTTGATATAACAGTGGGATTCCCTGACTGCTGTGGCCTTGCAACGACACCTCAACATTTGCTGCTGTGCTAACCGGTGTGCTTACAGTGGGGGAAACAATGTAGCGTTGCTGACTACCTTCGTTGTGATCAGTTGCACATGTGGCACTTGAGGTTTGGTGTTGTGTCCACGCTTGCAAGTGCATGCTGGTTAAATGTCTAAGCATGCAACTGGTATTCAAATTTTTCAGATTTTTCCCTCGGCTAAAGGTCTTTGCGCACTTCTTACAGATAACCTTGGCCTGATCATGAGGATTTTGTTCAAAAAAGAGCCACACTGCACTCTTCCTACTTTGGCAGACATTTTGCGGCCTAGCACGCTGTGATCTTTTGACCCTCTGGACAAGCTGTCCAGCAACTCTTTTGATGTTTGGAACCTGTGTTTGGAGTGCTCCGGGCCTGCCAGATAACAGCTGTTGCGATGTCGATGTCTGCTGTGGATGCTCCTCATCTGAGCTATTGGAAGCAGCACCCTCTTCCCTCAATGGATGCCAATCTGGGTCAACAACTGGGTCATCCATCACCTCCTCTTCTATGTCATGTGCACCTTTCTCTGTGTCACCGTGTATGGTGGTATAGTGTGCGGGAAGGGGCACCTGAGTCTCATCAGGGTCAAAATCTGGCTCTGTACACTGCGAGGACAATGTAGTGCTCTGAGTGAATGTACCAGCAGAATCATCCATCAGCGGCTGTGCATCAGTGCACTCCATGTCAGATTCATCTTGGCCTGGGTAATTCACCATTTCACTTGATAATCCAGGCATGGTATGTGAAAACAGCTCCATGGAGTAATCAGTAGTATGGCCTGCGTCATCCTTCAATCTTGGTTGGGGTGAAGGACACAAGGAAAGGTGTGGTTCATGAACATGAGCCTCCAATGACGACTCAGTGCTTTTACTTTTTACAACTGAAGAAGAGGAGGCGATAGAGCTGGAGGCTGAGTCAGCAATGTAAGACAAAACTTTTTCCTGATGCTCTGCCTTTAAAAGCGGTTTGCCAACTCCTAGAAAACTAAGCGTTCGAGGCCTTATGTAGACAGACGATGACGCAGGGTCAGCACCTCCTGCATTTGGTCCTATTTTGCTCTTGCCACTACCATCAGATCCACCACCAACACCATCATTACCAGCTGCCAACCCCCGCCCAATTCCACGGCCTCTTCCACCAGCCTTCCTCATTTTTGGTAGAAATGTAGACAAAATCCAACAAACTATATAGTAATGTAAAACAAGGTACAAGGTGTCTATAGGACAGGGGAGTTTTAGAATTTCTGCACACACTTCTGGACAGTGGACACTTGTGGATTGTGTGCGGCCCACTGATATCTGAGCGCTATGTGACACGCTCGATGGCACAGCTGCCTGTGACCAAAGTGACGAGAGGATAATGGAGATTTTGAATCTCTGCGTACACTTTTGGACACTGGACACTTGTGGATTGTGTGCGGCCCACTGATATCTGAGCGCTATGTGACACGCTCGATGGCACAGCTGCCTGTGACCAAAGTGACGAGAGGATAATGGAGATTTTGAATCTCTGCGTACACTTTTGGACACTGGACACTTGTGGATTGTGTGCGGCCCACTGATATCTGAGCGCTATGTGACACGCTCGATGGCACAGCTGCCTGTGACCAAAGTGACGAGAGGATAATGGAGATTTTGAATCTCTGCGTACACTTTTGGACACTGGACACTTGTGGATTGTGTGCGGCCCACTGATATCTGAGCGCTATGTGACACGCTCGATGGCACAGCTGCCTGTGACCAAAGTGACGAGAGGATAATGGAGATTTTGAATCTCTGCGTACACTTTTGGACACTGGACACTTGTGGATTGTGTGCGGCCCACTGATATCTGAGCGCTATGTGACACGCTCGATGGCACAGCTGCCTGTGACCAAAGTGACGAGAGGATAATGGAGATTTTGAATCTCTGCGTACACTTGTGGACAGTGGACACTTGTGGATTGTGTGCGGCCCACTGATATCTGAGCGCTATGTGACACGCTCGATGGCACAGCTGCCTGTGACCAAAGTGACGAGAGGATAATGGAGATTTTGAATCTCTGCGTACACTTTTGGACACTGGACACTTGTGGATTGTGTGCGGCCCACTGATATCTGAGCGCTATGTGACGCGCTCGATGGCACAGCTGCCTGTGACCAAAGTGACGAGAGGATAATGGAGATTTTGAATCTCTGCGTACACTTGTGGACAGTGGACACTTGTGGATTGTGTGCGGCCCACTGATATCTGAGCGCTATGTGACACGCTCGATGGCACAGCTGCCTGTGACCAAAGTGACGAGAGGATAATGGAGATTTTGAATCTCTGCGTACACTTTTGGACACTGGACACTTGTGGATTGTGTGCGGCCCACTGATATCTGAGCGCTATGTGACACGCTCGATGGCACAGCTGCCTGTGACCAAAGTGACGAGAGGATAATGGAGATTTTGAATCTCTGCGTACACTTTTGGACACTGGACACTTGTGGATTGTGTGCGGCCCACTGATATCTGAGCGCTATGTGACACGCTCGATGGCACAGCTGCCTGTGACCAAAGTGACGAGAGGATAAGGGAGATTGGATTGCTTTTAAAAAAGCAGTTTGCGGAGCAGTGGGTAAACAGCAATGCTAGCGTGTCAGGAAGCCTTAGAAGGCAGCCCAACAACCAACACCACTGATACACCACAATATAGCCTCCCCTTGCACTGCACACACAGTGACTTGTGTGTTGTGCAGGCCAAATCGCTAGCAGCAGAAGCAGTTTTTTTGTCTTCTTCCCTGCCTAACGCTCTCCCTACAGAATCAGCAGCAACCTCTCCCTATACTAAGATCGGCAGAAGTAAGATGGCGGTCAGCGTGCACGCCCTTTTATACCCCCTGTGACGCCCACCAAAGCAAGCCAATCACTTGCATGCCCTTCTGAAAGATGGTGTTGACCTGTGCCTATGTCATCACGTTGCCCACAGTGTCCGTGGATCCTGATTGGCTGAAAAATATCGCAAAACAAACTTTTGAAACTTGACTTTGGCGCGTAAGTCGCCGACCTCGTGGCCGACCTCATCCTAGGGTCGGGTTTCGTTTCATGAAACCCGACTTTGCCAAAAGTCGGCGACTTTTGAATTTTTTCGACCCGTTTCGCTCAACTCTAGTCATCACGTTGCCCACAGTGTGCGTCCTCCATCATTGGCTGAGAAAAGGCGCTGGAAGCATTATTTGAAACGCGACTTTGGCGCTCTGATCGGCGACCTCATGGCCGACCTCACGCTATGGTCGTGTTTCGATCGGCGAAACCCGACTTTAGCTAAGGTCGGCTATTTTTTAATTTGACCGACCCGCTTTGCTCAACTCTACTAACCACGCCAAAGATTGCTGACAATACTTCTATCATGGTTTCCTCCAGCTCCTACACCAGTTTCTGCACCCCCTCCTGCTCCTCCTCATCCTCAATCTCCGATGTGCTATTTCAGAGCATGTCGTCCACATCAGTTGGAAACTGGAAGCTCTGCAGCAGTGCCATAGCAAGGCAGCAAAAGGCTCTGCTGAAGCTAATTTGTCTAGGTGACAAACCACACAATAATGGCAGAGTTATTGAAACAAATAACAGACAAATAACAGACCAGACAGATCTGTCACTCTCACTGCTGAACCTACAACCAGACCTGGTCGCATGTGATAATGGGCGTAACCTTTTGGCAGCTGTGAAGCTTGGCAAGCTCACATACATAACATGCTTGGCACATGTGCTCATCATTGTATTTCAGTGGTTTCTTAAAACATACTCAGATTTGCCAGAGCTTATGTTCAAGGTATGCAGTGCCAACGCTCATTTCCGCAACTCGGCTATAGCTGCCTCTGCTTAGGCAGTGCTGCAGCAGCACGTGCATGTGCCAGTGCTGACATGCTTATGCTGATAACAATGAACAGAGCCTGGCTTAGACCCCACTTTCACACAAAACCAGATTATAGAAGCACATAAAGTGATTTTAATGTTATATATTTGAATGAGGCCTGCCAGTTGTTGCCTTCTAGCGTCTATGGATGACCCTACTTATAATTTTTTTCAGGCTTTGTACTTTGTGCAAAGTCTTTAAGAGTGTAGGAGTATCACAAGTACACATTGTTCCCAATATTTGAATGAAGGGATACAGTTGGTGCTTTCAAGTGTGCATAAATTACCCTGCTTGTAATTTTTAGCAGGAGTTGAGCTTATGGGTTTAGGAGTGCCAATGCATGCCAATTTGAACAGAATGTGTATGAGGCCCTCCTTTATGTCTAATACAGAGTTTATCTGAGTCCCTAATATTTGGCAGTTCTTGCTTCCTTCATAAGTTACACTGAAATGTCCTATTTTTTAATAAAAAAAATCAATATTGGCTTACTTGAAATATATTTTTTATAGCCTAATAAAATTTTGACTTATATACAAGTTATTATACAGAAAAAAAAATTTCCTATCATTGTTTCCCTGTAAAGTGCAATTTCTCGACAATTTTGAATGTTTTATTGTCAGTTCTTAAAGTGGAGTAAAAGTGTCACACTATTGTTCTCAGCACGATCTGAGAATCAGAGTAGCTTTCAGGGGTCTTCCCCAAGCTGCTCTCCTTCCATTCAGCACTTTTCCCATCCATTTCAACATTTTCACTGCCCACCAGACCTCTTTGTGGTTTCTGCTGGAAAAATGCTTGGATTTCCCATTGACTCCCTTTATACTCATTGCTTGAAAAAAGCATTCATGCATTATGAATTTTTGTTTGAGTAACAAGCATCTGGGTGTTTTGCTCATCTCTAGTGATTAGATAAAGTAATCATAACTTCCCAATTCTGCTTACGTTGCTGTGTAATATGAACAAATCTATTTGATGTGAATTGAATTTGAGTTGAATTTTATTAAATTCAAGTAATTTATTATTAGATTCTTGTAAATCATTCCAAAAATTACCTTCCACATTTTACGCATTGAAAAAGATTCCATTAGTCACAGTAGGCTTCCCCATAGTACCTTGCAGCTATCATATCAGCTGGTAGAGCACAATCAATCAGGAAGGAATATTATAGCTCCCTGCATCAGCGAGCTGGAAACTAACGTACACATCGGGTATCTAAGGGATGCCCGTCCCTTGGATACCCGATGTGTACGTTAGTTACCAGCAGATCGCTGGTCTCACGCCTGTTACACGCAGCGATGCGTGCTGGCGAGCGGGAGACAAGCGACCAAAGAAAAGTCCAGAGGTTTCCCAGAGCGATCAGCGATACCGGCAGGGGGGCTGGTCGCTGATTGCTATCACACACAGCGATCTCGCTGGTGAGATCGCTGTTGTGTCACAAAACTTGTGACTCAGCAGCGATCTCGCTAGCGAGATCGCTATGTGTGACGGGGCCTTAACTGCTGTAAAGAAAAAGATGAGTAGAAGATGTTCTACCCGTGCTTGTGTGGGTTTCCTCCAGGCACTCTGGTTTCCTTCCACATTCCAAAGACGTACTGATAGGGAATTTAGATTGTGAGCCCCATCGGCAGCAAAGGTAATGTGTGCAAACTGTAAAGCGCTGCGGAATATGTTAGCACTATATAAAAATAAAGATTATTATAGATTATTATTATTATTATTAGTACCCTGGAAATAATGTAGAAATTCAATTGAAAGGAGAGAGAGAGACGTGGATGGTGACAGCAGCAGTACCAGGCTCAGTATGTTTGATCAGTGATGTAGTGCAGTTGGCATTTGTCCTGTTTTATTTAAATTATGATTACACATTTTTTCATTCATTCTTAATATACTAGAAAGCAGAAGCAAAACAGCACAATTTTTTTCTGAAAAAAAAATTTGCAAACAGTCACATGGACTTTATTTTTACTGTAATGAGTTTTTGCATTTGTTTTGCAATGGTTTTTGTGAAGGTGGAAATATTTGTTTGTTTGTTTTTTTAAATATACAAGAACATTGCCTAGGATCCAGAAATTTACCTGCCTACCATACAACAAAGTGTGTCATATACATTTTTTTTTGCATATGTTTAACTAATCACTTTTCACATCCACGTGCCACACCAATCCAGTGCCTTTTGCAGATGTTAGATTTTAAGCTGTGTTCCTACTAAACATTTCTTATTTTATCTTCTTTGGGAAGTGAATTGAACTTAGCTGAAATAAATAGAAAAACAAAAATAAAAAAATGCAGACATTTACATGTGCATATCTGTTTTTGTCTGTTTCACGTTTTACAATTCAATTTGGTAACCGTAAACACATATTCTGTATTCTGCAACCACGTTTTGCTTTGTATATATGCATCTATCTAACTAGCATTTCTTATTACATTCTCTTTTGGTAAGGATTGAATAATTGGGGTTAAAAATACTGTTTATGTTGAAATGTGTCTTCAGTAATTGTAAAGTTGATAAAAGTATTGTGGCGATGCGAGGGTAAATGGCTGCTCTCTTTTGCTGGCCTGGCTATCTTTAGAAAGACTATACAGGCTAGGGCTCATCCCACTCAACAACCTGACTCCTTCCTCATGGGCAGACTACTACTCAGAAAAATAGGGTGATGTTAACACACTGCGATAATACTGTATAGGATCACCAACAGTCAACAACATATAGTACAGTCCCAAGATAATTCAAATGACAGTCTCACCCTTCTACTGACTCACCAGGAATTAGAACCTCTGCAATTTTTGGGCATCCAGAGCCAACTACCCAACTAGCAGCATCATGCATTTGGCGGGTACCCACAGAGAGGAGGTAGTGGCATGCTTATGAGGCTGAATATGCACAGTGAGGTATGTGGACAGGTTACCCAATTGTCCCAACCTAGTCTCTCCAAACATCTTTTCTGGGTTCAGTGATGAGCAGTGGAGAAGATCTGTATCTGGAGCCATAGTTCCTTGGGCTGATGTCCCATAGAATCTCACTAGAGAGAGAGACAGGATCATTTTATATCTACAGCTCTTATCCAGGGCATTCTCCCACAGGCTTGGGGGAAGGTGGGGTGTTGTGAATTCGCTTTCTGGCCTACCTCTGGTTACTAGTGAAGGTAGTGGAGCTGGTTATATTGACAGAGGGGCCGCGAGTTCTCTTTCGGGGCTACCTCTGGTGGTTACTGGAGGTAATGGAGCTGATCTGATTAACAGACAAGCAAAAAAGGAAGCACACTGTAGTGCCAAACCATGCAAACAAGAAAAATGAATAATGAATTGCATTACTGCATTAAAAGTATGAAAAATTGAGAAAGTTTAGCGCATAAAATGGCCAAGTTATGTGTACCTGGAAGCCACGTTAAGGCATTTCTCATTTTCCAGGTCCCTATTCTATGCCAATCCTCACTAAGACTGTAGTCTCCATCTGAATGGGAACCTATGAAAAATCCTCTGTTAGGACTGAAGTCTATATCTCTGTGGAGGGGAAATGGCCCTGGTTTGATTAAAAACGCCTGCAGCTAACAGGTGGAGTGCTCAGTCAGAAGGTAAATGTTTTTAATATTCAAATCTTCCTCTTTCTGGGATTTTTGGTGACTGATTTCTTTGTATAAGTATGCATACAAAGATAACTCTAAATTACTGGTAGAACTGCCCACTGAACCAAAAATCTCAGAAATAGCAGAGGTTTAAATGGTTAAAACTTCAGGTTATACTTAACTGTTTCTCATAAAACTGTATATCAATCTCTCAGCTCCTCTTGCTCTTTTACAATGGTGGCAAACCTGTGGCACGTGTGCCAGAGGGGGCACACAGAGCGTTACAAGTGGGCATGTGCGCCATCTCCCTCATCACTAGCGCCACGGCCACTTTCCTCTGCATGCACGCCATCTCATCAAGCTGCTCTCCATCCCATCAGGCCACATGCCATCCCTTGAGGCTGAGGAGAGTGACTGTGCTAATGCTGAGGAGATGACGTGCATACCCATAGGTAGGACTGTGATATATGAAGAGACCAGATCAGCATCTGAATGAGCAGAGGTGAGTAGTTATTTATTTTTTAATGTGAGGCCATTAGACAGTATGGAGCACCATGTGTGGTCATTATACAGTATGGAGCACCAAGTAGGGCCATTATACAGTATGAAGCACTATGTGGGGCCCATTACAATTTATGCAGGACTATGTGGGGCCCATTACACTCTAGAAAGGACTATGTGGAGCCATTGCACTGTATGGAGGACTTTATATTCCCATTATACTGTATGGAAAACTGTGTGGGGATTACAGTTGGAGAATTATACTGTGGGGATGGGGATACCATTCTTTGTTGGGGGAATTAAGGGAGGGGGGTACAGTAGGGCCATCATACTGTGTGCGTGGAAGAATTCACTGTGGGGGTATCATATTGTGTTTGGAAGCACTTTTGTTTGGATCATACTTTTTTATTCAAGATTTTTGTATCCTTAACATATTTAAATTAGGCCATTGGGCCATATGCTTTTTACTGCTCTTGCATAATATATTATATGATTTTCCTATAACTCCAAAAACTTAATCATTTTATCTGATAAGGTAAAACTTCCTCAATTGTAGACATTTTTTTTTTACAAATATCAAGGTTGTCCGACGACTTTGTGCAAGCTTTTAACTTTGGCCCTCTGTATTTGAAATTTGACATCCCTGGCTTAAAGGGTTATTCTCATCATGATAAAAGGTTATAATTGTAAAGAGGTTGTAAAAACAATCAACTTTGCAACTTTACGTTTGATTAAAAATCATCTTCATTCTCAAGAACAGATCTCCACTGCAATCGGTGGCTAGTGTCTTAGGCTTGAATTGCAGTGCTTACAAGCTCTTTGCTATAGTTTCTATAGCGCGCTAATGTACGAGTTGTTTTTCTAATCTAAAACCTCAGTATTCAGGTTAAATTGTTGTGTTGGCACTTTGCCATAAATAAGTGGGTTTTGGATTGCAGTTTTGGCACACGGTCTCTGAAAGGTTCACCATCACTGCTCTATAACATGGTGCGCGCCGATTGGGCTGTATTTTCATGTTGACAGGTTCATGTTAAGCCAAAATTCTTACTGTAGTCTATGACTGGAATAAGAGTGGCAGGGTGCAAGGTGTCACACACCACTTTTCAGAAGTGCCACCTAACGAATCAGGAGCATCTGACTTTAACATACCCTTTCAAGGCCAGTGTGAACAAGATTATGTGTGCAAATTGATTGGCATCCGCAGTAGAACCTATCACTGTTTTCTTGAGAGGCAAACTTTTTTTTTTTAATCCTCATAAAATAAAATATATGACGTCTAGTCTTCTGAGAAGTTTTCACTTATAACTCCAATCAAGCCAAATGTAAGTATCCAAGCTAGGAGACCACTTGTTTTTGACTGACAGTGTTGTTAGGAGACATGGAACACTTTCTTAAATTAGCAAAATTATATTTATTATAGTAACAAATATAGTTATATGTTACTTTACGGTAAATGAATAGCCATGTATTTAAAGCATGATCCTATAAAGTCAGCAACTGCGGTTTTCCATTCTAGCACATACTGTACAATATATAAACTTCTCTAAGGGCCATAAGAAACTTCTCTACAATTCTTTATAAGCCACGTCTGATATTGCAACTTTTCAACATTCGCTTAAACAGAACTGAATTCTAATAATGGAAACAAGCCATGGACAAAAGCGGTTTTTGGACAAAGCACCACTTTTTTATGTTCCCAAACACCTCAGATAATTTCATATTATTTAACTCTTTTTTGTGTATGTTTTTATATTTCAGTTTAAATTAAAATATATTTTAGATATTAAAATGCAAGGAGAAAGTCACAGTAAACACAACTTGCATTATATTAAAGTACCTATAACACTTGTAGCCCTCTTTTTGAATTTATGGAACATTCACAACTGCTCTCAGAAGTTAAACTATAATTTTATATAAATAAATGCAAAAAGTTTGATTTCAGTTAGAAGACACTGAGTACTATCACAGCAGAAATTCAGAGCAAGCTATTATGTTGACAGGAGTGCTTTAAATTTATTGTGATGGTATCTTGTAATGAATGTTTTCACAGTGCGTGTGATTAATATACGGAACTGACTCCTGCCAAATGGAAGCTCGGAATGCTATTATATTCAGACTCACTTGCTTGGCTGGAAGGATTCTTAGCATATTGTATTATGCTCATAAAAATCCAATCTCTTTTCAATAAGTAAAAAAAGATTTCCTGCATTGTAATAGTAGCAAGAGAAAAATGATGCTACAAGTGAATATCATACCGGGGGTGACCTCTAGTGTAAAGTAATAGCATCTTTTCATTCCCAAGGAATTAACTTGCAGCACTTTGTGCCCATTATGCTATACAGTAAACATAATTACATAAAACATGTGTATAGATATCTCAATAAACACATGTATATATGTGTTATTGGTATATATTCATGTATATACAGTATGTATATATATATATATATATATATATATAAATGGTTATATCTATATATACAGGTGCATCTCACAAAATTAGAATATCATCAAAAGTTAATTTATTTCAGTTCTTCAATACAAAAAGTAAAACTCATATAATAGATAGAGTCATTACAAACAGAGTGATCTATTTCAAGTGTTTATTTCTGTTAATGTTGATGATTATGGCTTACAGCCAATGAAAACCCAAAAGTCATTATCTCAGTAAATTAGAATACTTTATAACACCATCTTGAAAATTGATTTTAAAATATAAAATGTTGGCCTACTGAAATCTATGTTCAGTACAGTCATGGCCAAAAGTTTTGAGAATGACACAAATGTTATATTTTCGCATGATCTGCTGGCCTCTGGTTTTTATGTGTGTTTGTCAGATGTTTTTATCACATACAGAAATATAATTGCAATCATATTATGAGTAGCAAAAGGTTATATTGACAGTTAGAATGAGTTAATGTAGCAAGTCAATATTTGCAGTGTTGACCCTTCTTCAGGACCTCAGCAATTCTCCCTGGCATGCTCTCAATCAACTTCTGGATCAAATCCTGACTGATAGCAGTCCATTCTTGCAAAATCAATGCTTTTATTTTGTCTGAATTTGAAGGTTTTTGTTTGTCCACCCGTCTCTTGATGATTGACCACAAGTTCTCAATGGGATTAATATCTGGGGAGTTTCCAGGCCATGGTCCTAAAATCTCTATGTTTTGTTCCCTGGGCCATTTAGTTATCACCTTTGCTTTATGGCAAGGTGCTCCATCATGTTGAAAAAGGCATTGTTGATCGCCAAACTGCTCTTGGACGGTTGGGAGAAGTTGCTCTTGGAGGACATTCTGGTACCATTCTTTATTCATGGCTGTGTTTTTAGGCAAGACTGAGAGAGAGCCCATTCCCTTGGCTGAGAAGCAACCCCACACATGAATGGTTTCAGGATGCTTGACAGTTGGCATGAGACAAGACTGGTGGTAGCGCTCACCTGGTCTTCTCTGAATAAGCCGTTTTCCAGATGTCCCAAACAATCGAAAAGGGGATTCATCAGAGAAAATGACTTTACCCCAGTCCTCAGCAGTCCACTCCCTGTACCTCTTGCAGAATATCAGTCTGTCCATGATGTTTTTCCTGGAGAGAAGTGGCTTCTTTGCTGCCCTCCTTGAGACCAGGCCTTGCTCCAAGAGTCTCTGCCTCACAGTGCGTGCAGATGCACTCACACCTGCCTGCTGCCATTCCTGAGCAAGCTCTGCACTGCTGGTAGCCCGATCCCGCAGCTGAAACACTTTTAAGAGACGGTCCTGGCGCTTGCTGGTCTTTCTTGGGCGCCCTGGAGCCTTTTTGGCAACAAGGGAACCTCTCTCGTTGAAGTTCTTGATGATGCGATAGATTGTTGACTGAGATGCAATCTTTCTAGCTGCGATACTCTTCCCTATTAGGCCATTTTTTGTGCAGTGCAATGATGACTGCACGTGTTTCTTTAGAGATAACCATGGTTAACAGAAGAGAAACAATTATGCCAAGCACCAGCCTCCTTTTAAAGTGTCCAGTGGTGTCATTCTTACTTAATCATGACAGATTGATCTCCAGCCCTGTCCTCATCAACACCCACACCTGTGTTAATGGAGCAATCACTGAAACAATGTTAGCTGGTCCTTTTAAGGCAGGGCTGCAATGATGTTGAAATGTGTTTTGGGGGATAAAGTTCATTTTCTAGGCAAATATTGACTTTGCAAGTAATTGCTGTTAAGCTGATCACTCTTTATAACATTCTGGAGTATATGCAAATTGCCATTAGAAAAAATGAAGCAGTAGACTTTGTAAAAATTAATATTTGTGTCATTCTCAAAACTTTTGGCAATGACTGTAAATGCACTCAATACTCGGTCGGGGGTCCTTTTGCATCAATATGGTGTGGCATGAAGGCGATCAGGCTCTGGCACTGCTGAGATGTTATGGAAGCCCAGGTTGCTTTGATAGCAGCCTTCAGCTTATCTGGATTGTTGGGTCTGGTGTCTCTCATCTTCCTCTTGACAATACCCCAAAGATTCTCTATGGGGTTAAGGACAGGTGAGTTTGCTAGCCAATCAAGCACCGTGATACTGCTGTTTTTAAACCAGGAATTGGTACTTTTGGCAGTGTGGACAGGTGAATTTGAGCAGTCCCAATATTCTTTTGAACCTCCCTCCAGATATCCCCAAGTCTCTGTATGGCGACTTCCATGCAAGCATATTGAGAACTAATCCTAGAAAATTCACCAAAATGGGGATGAAAACCAAAATCACAGAAAAACGATGAGGTTCCACTAGACTGATTTACTCGACTGTTAAAAGTAAACTCAGTGAGGCGTAAAAATAAATACTAGTCTGAAGTTTGCCCCAGCACACTATGTGTTGAAAGGGGTTAGTCTGCCATTTTAAGGGCTGGGGTTTTTTGGACAACCATAGAGTGGTGGGACGTTGTCCACTTTATCTCCACCCCAGGATGTGGTCTGGGGTTTAAATAGTTGGCCTCCTGAGGCATTCAGTGTTCAGTGTGTGCTAACCTGAATTTCCTGTTTTTGCTAACCCTGAGAGGGAGGATCCCTGCTACCACAAGGTTAACACTTTGTTTTGTTTTTCCTGCTGTTACCCAAAGGTCCGTGTTTATTTTTACTTCACCATGGTTTATGCTGCATATAATAAAGATACAGTGTTTCAAATACTTTTTCAATGTGGATTTTGTAAATCTCATGGTGTTGCCTACAAATTTGTACACCCAGCATTTTTTATCCCCAAATCCCGACTTCATAATTTGACAACTGGACACCTGTAGATGCCGTAGAAATTATGAAGGTTTGGGACTTTTTTCATCACATGGGGATTGAGAAGAAGCCAGAAATTTGGCAATATTGGAGTTGATGTTTTGTATAACTCTCTTCTGTTCCGCATGGTTATGGCACGCTTTGAGGCCATCAACAACTTGCATTACAGTGATAATGCTCAATGTCCTCCCCAAGATGATCCCAACATTGATCGATTTTTCAAAGTTTGGCCAATCATTGACCACTTCAGCAACAAGTTTGCTGAGGTGTACGTTCCCTAAAGGGACATCTGCATGGCTAATTCCCTAATACATTTCAAGGGAATGCTCAATACCTGCCCAGTAAGAGTTTCAGATACGGAATTAAGCTCTAGAAACTGTGTGAGAGCACCTGATGGTACACCCACAAGCTTAGAGTTTATGAAGGGAAAGACACCCAGATTCAACCCTTTGAATGTCCTCCTGTCCTGGGAGTGAATGGAAAAATTGTTTGGGATTGCTGGACTGCTGGACTGCTGGATCAAGGTTATAACCTCTATGTAGATAACTTTTATACCATCATCCCACTTTTCAATTCCCCCTCTGCACGAGCTACCGTGTCATGCGGTGCTGTCTGCAAAAATCAGAGAGGCCTCTCTAAGATGCTAATAGGGCAGCTGCTCAGAAAGGGTGAGAGCAGAGCCCAATGCAGCAACAATATGCTGGTGGTCAAGTGCAAGAATATGAGGTATGATTTTTTCTTGACCACCATACATGGTGATGGCAGCATTCCATCTGGTGTACGAGCAACCTCTACACAGGTCCATAAACCAAATTGTGTACTGGGGTACAACAAGAACATGGGGGATTGATCTCTCTGATCAATTCCTCCAGCCATACAGTGCCATGAGAAAAGCCATGGTACATGAAGGTGGCGTGCACATCATACAGATGGCAATATATAGCGATTTTGTGCTATCACGATATGCAGTCCAGACCAGGACCTTCCTTTAGTACCAGGAAGTAGTGATAAAGGCCCTATTATTTGGCCGTCAGGAAAAAGCAGGCCCCAATACTTCCAGAACTGAAGGTGTCAATGTTGTACTAGAACAGCATTTCTCCAGTGAGGTCCCTCAAACTGGAAAGAAAGGAAGGTCGCAAGAAAGATGCAACGTGTGTTACAGAAGGGAATTCTAAATTACACCATTTTATCAGTGTGACGCCTGCCCTGACAAAACTGGTCTGTGTATGAAAGACTGTTTCAGAGTCTACCACTCATCCATGGACTAAAAAACTTATTTCTGACTTACACAACTCACATATGCCAAACCTGATGCACTCTATACAACTCATATGAAAACCGGATGCATTCTACACAACTCATATATGCCACCACATTAAAAATTCACATGCCAGGAAAACGCTAGACCAATTTCAATATAGGATATACATAAGCAAAAGAGACAGCACCTCACAGGTTGGTGAAAAAGAAACCACATTTATTCTGCCTTCTGGCTGCCATGGCCTTATGAACTTTTTTAGTTTAAGTGTCATTTTAGCATTAGCACAATTTACCGGATATGATTTCGGCCAACCAGAGAAAATATCTACACATACTAGGACATATTCATACACTACTACCTTGGGTAGTTGTATATAGTCAATCTGCAGTCTCTGGAATAGGTACAGAGGCCTTGGGCTCGCTTTCTTAGGGACTTTTAATGATTTACCTGTTTTGTGTTGGGCACAGATGAGGCACGACTGCACATGTTTTGCAGCTGCGTAACTGAAACCAGAAGCGATTCAGACAGCATTTAGCATGGTACATTTTTGACTTTTTTGAGGCATGAGTGGGGCCATGTGTTGCTTACACCATCATTGGAAACAGAGACCTCAGTAAACGTAAGTTATCCCTATTTTCCCATACTATATTTGAGTTCAGCTCAGTCTCCATTTTCCCCCAGTGTTCCTTCTCTGAGGGGGAAGCCTGTTGCTTCAGGGATTTCAGGACATCTAGGATTACCGTGGCTGGAATTTTCTTACTCCCCACCTCCGTCCTCTGCTCCCTAGACCAGCTCTGAATTTTTAATGGGCTTACCAGCTGATTTAATAAAAGCTTTGCTTCACCAGATAGGGTCATAATAATAAATGATTTACCTGCAGCCGCTCTACGAACCTCAGCGAATACCTTCATCTGTGGCATCTGCAATGCTGACATATAAGGAGGGAGCGGTTGAGTTTGTATTACATCATTATCCAGTGTAGAATCGCCCATCCTGGATGATTGCTAAGAAAAGACCATTCAAAAATTTGGGGGAGATTCGCAAGGAGTGAAATGCTGCTGGAATCATTGCTTCAAGAGCCACCACACACAGACATATCCAGGACATGGGCCACAAGTGTCGCTTTCCTTGTGTCAAGCCTCTCATGACCAATAGACAATGTCAGAAGC
Source organism: Dendrobates tinctorius (assembly GCF_039654945.1). Lineage (NCBI taxonomy): Eukaryota > Metazoa > Chordata > Amphibia > Anura > Dendrobatidae > Dendrobates > Dendrobates tinctorius. Next base: position 14,556,577 of record NW_027361811.1, read on the forward strand.
TTCTTACAGGGGCCAAGGAGAAAAATATCTGGACTGTTGCTCAGTGTTCCAAGGTGTTGTTTTCAGATGAAATTAAATTTTGCATTTCATTTGAAAATCAAGGTTCCAGAGTCTGGACGAAGAGTGAAGACTTACATAATCCAAGATGTTTTTATGTCTAGTGTGAAGTTTCCAAAATCAGTGCTGGTTTGGGAAGCCATGTCATCTGCTGGTGTAGGTCCACTGTGTTTCATCAAGACCAAAGTCAGCGCAACCATCTACCAGGAAATTTTAGAGCACTTCATGCTTCCCTCTGCCAAAATGCTCTTTGGAGATGGAAATTTAATTCTCCAGCAGGACTTGGAACCTGTCCACACTACCAAAAGTGCCAATACCTGGTATAAAAACAATAGTATCACTATGCTTGATTGGCCAGCAAACTCGCCTAACCTTAACCCCATAGATAATCTATTGGATATTGTCAAGAAGAAGATGAGAGACACCAGACCCAACAATGCAGATGAGTTGAAGGCTTCTACCAAAGCAACCTGGGCTTCTATAGCAACTCAGCAGTGCCACAGGCTGATCGCCTCCATGCCACTTCTCATTGATGCAGTAATTGATGCAAAATGAGCATCGACCAAGTATTGAGTGCATTTACTGAACATACATTTCAGTAGACCAACATTTCGGATTTTAAAATCATTTTTCAAGCTGGTGTTATAAAGTATTCTAATTTACTGAGATAATGACGTTTGGGTTTTCATTGGCTGTAAACAATAATCATCAAAATTAACAGAAATAAACACTTGAAATAGATGTTTATAATGACTCTATATAATATATGAGGTTCATTTTTTGTTTTGAAGAACTGAAATAAATAAACTTTTTGATGATATTCTAATTTTGTGAGTAGCACCTGTGAGCCAGGTGAGAATTACAATTTATTATGCTGAATTTACAAATATTTGCATATTCATCGGACAGGACCAAACCTGTATCCACTATGATTTGTTTTCCATGAGGAAACCTTGCTATTCAATTGTTTTTGAATGTGAATACTTTTAATTATTTCTCTAATAAACTTACGGTTTTATATCTATTGAAGTTTCATTTCACATTTTTTGGTTTTTGGGATTCTCCTCAGGAGATTCAGTTCTAATGTCACAAAATGGTACATAGTAAGAATTCTTTAAAAAATAAAATTGTTAATAGTTTATATGTTATCAATTAACAAGATGCAAATTGCCTTCAAAACACATCAGTTCTTCTTGCACACTTTCTTAAGTAACTCAATAGGTAGAGTTGAGCGACTTTTGGTTTTTTAGGGTCGCGTTTCGTTTCGTGAAACCCGACTTTTCCAAAAGTCGGGTCGAGCAAGATCGTCCGATTATAGGGAAAAGTCGGGGTCGTCCCGAAACACGAAACCCAATGTAAGTCAATGGGGAATAAAAGTCGGCAGTGAGAGGAGGACAGGAAACACACCTACAGTGCCCATTTGAATGCCAAAAGCATCAATTCTTCTTACTTAAGCTTGTCAACCTTAATTAACTTCATAATACAAGTTACGCACTGAAAAATGGGGGTTATTTGGCTAAAGTTGTGGGGGGGGGAGGGCTGGCTGCAGGTTTTCATGTGCCCTGGGCGAAAGAGCGCCCCTTTAACACATACCACAACTCATCATGCTCCGATACGGCAGATAAATAGCGGTATAGTACAATGAAAAATACCTCACTTTTTACATCTCATGACGAGGCCCATCTATTTCTCCATACAGAATCATTGATCCCATATAATGTTTGAAACAGTATATGATGAGCTCCACATAATGCTACAGTATATGTTGGTCCCCATGGATGAAGCTCCACTGTCTTATGGGCCCAAATAATGCTCCAAACATAATGGGCCCCATTTCTAATGCTCTAGTGTATAATGGGCCCTGTAAATGCTGCTCCAGTGTCTGATGTCCACCTTTGGAATGTTCCAGTGTATGGTGGGCCCCATCTATCATTCTCCAGAGTATAGTGCTCCCCAAAAATTGCTGTCCCAACATTGAAAACAATCAAATAAGTCTCCTCGCTAGGGAATCCCTGTACTTGTCTGGACAGGTGCTATAGCTTGCTTAACAGCTCGCCAGCCGTTCTCACGCCCAGTATGGATTGCACGTGATTGCACAAAGGTTAGAAAGGGTACCGTATCCCTGGATAACATGTATGGATAGCGTACACATTCAAAATATATGTCTATACAGCATGAGGCAGGCTCAGACGGTGTTAGGCCCAGTATGGATTGCACGTGATTGCACAAAGGTTAGAAAGGGTACCGTATCCCTGGATAACATGTATGGATAGCGTACACATTCAAAATATATGTCTATACAGCATGAGGCAGGCTCAGACGGTGTTAGGCCCAGTATGGATTGCACGTGATTGCACAAAGGTTAGAAAGGGTGCCGTATCCCCGGATAACATGTATGGATAGCGTACACATTCAAAATATATGTCTATACAGCATGAGGCAGGCTCAGACGGTGTTAGGCCCAGTATGGATTGCACGTGATTGCACAAAGGTTAGAAAGGGTACCGTATCCCTGGATAACATGTATGGATAGCGTACACATTCAAAATATATGTCTATAAAGCATGAGGCAGGCTCAGACGGTGTTAGGCCCAGTATGGATTGCACGTGATTGCACAAAGGTTAGAAAGGGTACCGTATCCCTGGATAACATGTATGGATAGCGTACACATTCAAAATATATGTCTATACAGCATGAGGCAGGCTCAGACGGTGTTAGGCCCAGTATGGATTGCACGTGATTGCACAAAGGTTAGAAAGGGTACCGTATCCCTGGATAACATGTATGGATAGCGTACACATTCAAAATATATGTCTATACAGCATGAGGCAGGCTCAGACGGTGTTAGGCCCAGTATGGATTGCACGTGATTGCACAAAGGTTAGAAAGGGTACCGTATCCCCGGATAACATGTATGGATAGCGTACACATTCAAAATATATGTCTATACAGCATGAGGCAGGCTCAGACGGTGTTAGGCCCAGTATGGATTGCACGTGATTGCACAAAGGTTAGAAAGGGTAACGTATCCCTGGATAACATGTATGGATAGCATACACATTCAAAATATATGTCTATACAGCATGAGGCAGGCTCAGACGGTGTTAGGCCCAGTATGGATTGCACGTGATTGCACAAAGGTTAGAAAGGGTACCGTATCCCCGGATAACATGTATGGATAGCGTACACATTCAAAATATATGTCTATACAGCATGAGGCACGCTCAGACGGTGTTAGGCCCAGTATGGATTGCACGTGATTGCACAAAGGTTAGAAAGGGTACCGTATCCCTGGATAACATGTATGGATAGCGTACACATTCAAAATATATGTCTATACAGCATGAGGCAGGCTCAGACGGTGTTAGGCCCAGTATGGATTGCACGTGATTGCACAAAGGTTAGAAAGGGTACCGTATCCCTGGATAACATGTATGGATAGCGTACACATTCAAAATATATGTCTATACAGCATGAGGCAGGCTCAGACGGTGTTAGGCCCAGTATGGATTGCACGTGATTGCACAAAGGTTAGAAAGGGTACCGTATCCCCGGATAACATGTATGGATAGCGTACACATTCAAAATATATGTCTCAGGAGGCAGGCTCAGACGGTGTCAGGCACAGTATGGATTTGACGGCCCAGATTACACAGCGGAGGAGCAGGGAGAGGTAAAGATTGCAAATGCTGGGGCCCTGCCCAAGCAAGGGGGGCCCACTCGTGGGCGTCGGTACTGGCACTGGGCCCCTCATAGTACAGCGGTGTGTCTGACGGCTGGTGTGCACCACCACCATCAGAGACACTTGATTGCACTATGAGGGACCCTGTGCCAGTGCCCGCGCCCAAGAGTCGGCCTACCCACCTGTCCAGGGCAACGGCACACGCACGGTGCCGTGCGCTAGGTGGTGACCCCGGCCATGGGGGGGAGGCAGCACAGTTAGGGAGTTTTAGAAAGTGGCATATGTTGATGTTGGACATTCAGCTGATGCAAAAGGCGAAATAGGTGAAGTACCAGGAAAAGGTGGACCAAAGCAAGCCATTTTTCTGTCACCCTATGTGTCATCAGGGGAAGGTGGGAAAAAATCCTTGGAAACCCATGCGTGGTTCATTTTAATGAAGGTTAGATCATCCACATTTTGGGTTGACAGACGGGTCCTTTTTTCTGTCAGGATTGATCCAGCTGCACTGAAGACTCTTTCCGATAGCACACTTGCAGCTGGGCAAGCGAGCTCCTGTAAGGCATATTGGGCCAATTCAGGCCAGGTGTCCAGTTTAGCGGCCCAATAGTCAAAGGGGAATGACCTGTGTGGGAGAACATCGATATGGGAGGAAAAGTAGTTTGTAACCATAGTTGACAACTGCTGTCTCCTGTCACTTTCCATCGATGCAGTATTACCAGTTGTGTGAGCGGTATTTGAAAAATCAGTCCACAACATTGTCATGAAACCCCTGTCTCCAACGCCACTTCTGCTGTGTGCACCACGAACACCTCTGCCAAGCTGCCCCTGGCCCGTACGGCTCGTGTGAGAACCATCACCGCTGCTGTGTGCTGGGAATGCCTCAAGCAACCGATTTACCAGAGTTGCTTGTTTATTAGCCAATATTAGGTCAAGGTTCTCCTGTGGCATGATGTTTTGTAATTTGCCTTTATAGCGTGGATCCAGGATGCTGGCCAACCAGTAGTCGTCATCGTTCATCATTTTGGCAATGCGGGGGTCCCTTTTTAGGATCCGCAAGGCATAATCTGACATGTGGGACAATGTTCCCGGTGTCAATGATGCACTGCGAGTGCTGGGTGGAGGAGCACTTTCTGGCAAATCCACATCCCTCCAGTCACGCACAAACCCTGTACCAGACCTTGCCACGCCAACATTTTCACTTGCCCCACGAGATGCATCCTCCTCCCCTAAGTAATCATCCCCATCATCCTCCTCCTCCTCTTCTTCCTCCACCTCGTCCAGGAGAGGTCCCTGAGCAGACAATGGCTGAATGTCATCAAGGATTCCCTCCTCCTCTTCCTCCTCATCAACATTGGCTGCAGACGCCTGCTCCTTAAGGTGCGTCAAAGTTTGCATGAGCAGACGCATAAGTGGGATGCTCATGCTTAGTATGGCGTCGTCTGCGCTTACCAGCCGTGTGCATTCCTCAAAACACTGAAGGACTTTACAAAGGTCTTTCAGCTTCGACCACTGCACGCCTGTCAACTCCATGTCTGCTCTCAAAGTGCCTGGCCGTGTATCCTCCCACAAATGCATTATGGCCTGCCTCTGCTCGCACAGCCGCTCCACCATGTGCAGGGTGGAGTTCCACCTTGTTGCAATGTCGATAATGAGGCGGTGGTTGGGAAGGTGGAGCAATCGCTGCAGCTTCTGCATACGAACGGAGTGTACAGGCGACCGGCGGATGTGCGCGCACAGTCTTCGCACCTTCTGGAGCAGGGCTGTTAACTCCGGATAATTTTTGAGGAAGCACTGCACCACCAGGTTCAAGGTGTGAGCCAAGCAAGGTATGTGGCTGAGTTTTGAAAGGGCTATGGCTGCCACAAAATTACGGCCGTTATCACTAACTACCTTGCCTGCCTCAAGATGTACACTGCCCAGCCATGACTCAGTTTGTCGCTTCAAGTACTCGGCCAGCACCTCGGCGGTGTGTCTGTCCCCAAACACATCATCTGCAGCACAGCCTGCTGACGCTTTCCACTAGCTGCTCGATAGGGGGACACATCGTGTGCAACAGTGGCAGCTGCAGATGGAGTGCTCGTACGACTGCGCTCTGTGGACGAGCTTTCGCTTCTGGAGGAGGAGGAGGAGGAGGGTCGAACGCCTACAGCCAACTGTTTCCTATACCGTGGGCTAGGCAGCACTGTCCCACCACCGCTGTCCCCTGTGGACCCTGCATCCACCACATTAACCCAGTGCGCAGTGATGGACACGTAACGGCCCTGGCCATGTCGACTGGACCATGCATCAGTTGTGAGGTGCACCTTTCCGCTCACTGACTGCTTGAGTGCATGGACAATGCGGTCTTTCACATGATGGTGGAGGGCTGGGATGGCTTTGCGAGAGAAGAAGTTGCGACTGGGTAGGTCATAGCGTGGTACTGCATAGGCCATGAGTTCGCAGAAAGCTGTGCTTTCCACCAACCGAAAGGGCATCATCTCAAACGAGATTATTTTGGCAATGTGGGCGTTCAAACCCAGTGTACGCGGATGAGAGACTGAGTACTTTCTTGACCTACTCATAGTGTCTGGGAGGGTGAGCTGGACTTGAGAGCTGTATATGGTGGAAGTAGCGGTGGACAGGGCGGACTGAGAGAGGGTTGATGATGGTGATGGAGTTGGTGTTCTTTCTGATGGCCTAGAATCAGTCTTTCGTTGATATAACAGTGGGATTCCCTGACTGCTGTGGTCTTGCAACGACACCTCAACATTTGCTGCTGTGCTAACCGGTGGGCTTACAGTGGGGGAAACAATGTAGCGTTGCTGACTACCTTCGTTGTGATCAGTTGCACATGTGGCACTTGAGGTTTGGTGTTGTGTCCACGCTTGCAAGTGCATGCTGGTTAAATGTCTAAGCATGCAACTGGTATTCAAATTTTTCAGATTTTCCCCTCGGCTAAAGGTCTTTGCACACTTCTTACAGATAACCTTGGCCTGATCATGAGGAGTTTGTTCAAAAAAGTGCCACACTGCACTCTTCCTACTTTGGCAGACATTTTGCGGCCTAGCACGCTGTGATCTTTTGACCCTCTGGACAAGCTGTCCAGCAACTCTTTTGATGTTTGAAACCTGTCTTTGGAGTGCTCCGGGCCTGCCAGATAACAGCTGTTGCGATGTCGATGTCTGCTGTGGATGCTCCTCATCTGAGCTATTGGAAGCAGCACCCTCTTCCCCCAATGGATGCCAATCTGGGTCAACAACTGGGTCATCCATCACCTCCTCTTCTATGTCATGTGCACCTTTCTCTGTGTCACCGTGTATGGTGGTATAGTGTGCGGGAAGGGGCACCTGAGTCTCATCAGGGTCAAAATCTGGCTCTATACACTGCGAGGACAATGTAGTGCTCTGAGTGAATGTACCAGCAGAATCATCCATCAGCGGCTGTGCATCAGTGCACTCCATGTCAGATTCATCTTGGCCTGGGTAATTCACCATTTCACTTGATAATCCAGGCATGGTATGTGAAAACAGCTCCATGGAGTAATCAGTAGTATGGCCTGCGTCATCCTTCAATCTTGGTTGGGGTGAAGGACACAAGGAAAGGTGTGGTTCATGAACATGAGCCTCCAATGACGACTGAGTGCTTTTACTTTTTACAACTGAAGAAGAGGAGGCGATAGAGCTGGAGGCTGAGTCAGCAATGTAAGACAAAACTTTTTCCTGATGCTCTGCCTTTAAAAGCGGTTTGCCAACTGCTAGAAAACTAAGCGTTCGAGGCCTTATGTAGCCAGACGATGACGCAGGTCAGCACCTCCTGCATTCGGTCCTATTTTGCTCTTGCCACTACCATCAGATCCACCACCAACACCATCATTACCAGCTGCCAACCCCCGCCCTATTCCACGGCCTCTTCCACCAGCCTTCCTCATTTTTGGTAGAAATGTAGACAAAATCCAACAAACTATATAGTAATGTAAAACAAGGTACAAGGTGTCTATAGGACAGGGGAGATTTAGAATTTCTGCACACACTTGTGGACAGTGGACAATTTTGGATTGTGTGAGGCCCACTGATATCTGAGCGCTATGTGACACGCTCGATGGCACAGCTGCCTGTGACCAAAGTGACGAGAGGATAATGGAGATTTTGAATCTCTGCGCACACTTTTGGACACTGGACACTTGTGGATTGTGTGAGGCCCACTGATATCTGAGCGCTATGTGACACGCTCGATGGCACAGCTGCCTGTGACCAAAGTGACGAGAGGATAATGGAGATTTTGAATCTCTGCGCACACTTTTGGACACTGGACACTTGTGGATTGTGTGAGGCCCACTGATATCTGAGCGCTATGTGACACGCTCGATGGCACAGCTGCCTGTGACCAAAGTGACGAGAGGATAATGGAGATTTTAAATCTCTGCGCACACTTTTGGACACTGGACACTTGTGGATTGTGTGAGGCCCACTGATATCTGAGCGCTATGTGACACGCTCGATGGCACAGCTGCCTGTGACCAAAGTGACGAGAGGAAAATGGAGATTTTGAATCTCTGCGCACACTTTTGGACACTGGACACTTGTGGATTGTGTGAGGCCCACTGATATCTGAGCGCTATGTGACAGGCTCGATGGCACAGCTGCCTGTGACCAAAGTGACGAGAGGATAATGGAGATTTTGAATCTCTGCGCACACTTTTGGAAACTGGACACTTGTGGATTGTGTGAGGCCCACTGATATCTGAGCGCTATGTGACACGCTCGATGGCACAGCTGCCTGTGACCAAAGTGACGAGAGGAAAATGGAGATTTTGAATCTCTGCGCACACTTTTGGACACTGGACACTTGTGTATTGTGTGAGGCCCACTGATATCTGAGCGCTATGTGACAGGCTCGATGGCACAGCTGCCTGTGACCAAAGTGACGAGAGGATAATGGAGATTTTGAATCTCTGCGCACACTTTTGGACACTGGACACTTGTGGATTGTGTGAGGCCCACTGATATCTGAGCGCTATGTGACACGCTCGATGGCACAGCTGCCTGTGACCAAAGTGACGAGAGGATAATGGAGATTTTGAATCTCTGCGCACACTTTTGGACACTGGACACTTGTGGATTGTGTGAGGCCCACTGATATCTGAGCGCTATGTGACAGGCTCGATGGCACAGCTGCCTGTGACCAAAGTGACGAGAGGATAATGGAGATTTTGAATCTCTGCGCACACTTTTGGACACTGGACACTTGTGGATTGTGTGAGGCCCACTGATATCTGAGCGCTATGTGACACGCTCGATGGCACAGTTGCCTGTGACCAAAGTGACGAGAGGATAATGGAGATTTTGAATCTCTGCGCACACTTTTGGACACTGGACACTTGTGGATTGTGTGAGGCTCACTGATATCTGAGCGCTATGTGACACACTTGATGGCACAGCTGCCTGTGACCAAAGTGACAAGAGGATAATGGAGATTTTGAATCTCTGCGCACACTTTTGGACACTGGACACTTGTGGATTGTGTGAGGCCCACTGATATCTGAGCGCTATGTGACACGCTCGATGGCACAGCTGCCTGTGACCAAAGTGACGAGAGGATAATGGAGATTTTGAATCTCTGCGCACACTTTTGGACACTGGACACTTGTGGATTGTGTGCGGCCCACTGATATCTGAGCGCTATGTGACAGGCTCGATGGCACAGCTGCCTGTGACCAAAGTGACGAGAGGATAATGGAGATTTTGAATCTCTGCGCACACTTTTGGACACTGGACACTTGTGGATTGTGTGAGGCCCACTGATATCTGAGCGCTATGTGACACGCTCGATGGCACAGCTGCCTGTGACCAAAGTGACGAGAGGATAATGGAGATTTTGAATCTCTGCGCACACTTTTGGACACTGGACACTTGTGGATTGTGTGAGGCCCACTGATATCTGAGCGCTATGTGACACGCTCGATGGCACAGCTGCCTGTGACCAAAGTGACGAGAGGATAATGGAGATTTTGAATCTCTGCGCACACTTTTGGACACTGGACACTTGTGGATTGTGTGAGGCCCACTGATATCTGAGCGCTATGTGACACGCTCGATGGTACAGCTGCCTGTGACCAAAGTGACGAGAGGATAATGGAGATTTTGAATCTCTGCGCACACTTTTGGACACTGGACACTTGTGGATTGTGTGAGGCCCACTGATATCTGAGCGCTATGTGACAGGCTCGATGGCACAGCTGTGACAAAAGTGACTAGAGGATAAGGGAGATTGGATTGCTTTTAAAAAAGCAGTTTGCGGAGCAGTGGGTAAACAGCAATGCCAGCGTGTCAGGAAGCCTTAAAAGGCAGCCCAACAACCAACACCACTGATACACCACAATATAGCCTCCCCTTGCACTGCACACACAGTGACTTGTGTGTTGTGCAGGCCAAATCGCTAGCAGCAGAAGCAGTTTTTTTGTCTTCTTCCCTGCCTAACGCTCTCCCTACAGAATTAGCAGCAACCTCTCCCTATACTAAGATCGGCAGAAGTAAAATGGCGGTCGGCGTGCACGCCCTTTTATACCCCCTGTGACGCCCACCAAAGCAAGCCAATCACTTGCATGCCCTTCTGAAAGATGGTGGTGACCCGTGCCTAGGTCATCACGTTGCCCACAGTGTCCGTGGATCCTGATTGGCTGAAAAAGAGCGCAAAACAAACTTTTGAAACGCGACTTTGGCGCGTAAGTCGCCGACCTCGTGGCCGACCTCATCCTAGGGTCGGGTTTCGTTTCATGAAACCCAACTTTGCCAAAAGTCGGCGACTTTTGAATTTTTTCGACCCGTTTCGCTCAACTCTATCAATAGGTCCTTGAGACTCATATTGAGAAGAGAGTGGGAATCACCACCATATTTTGCCCCCAATGCTAAATTGGTCTATTTGAATAAAAGATAGAAGTCTGCAAATTGGGGATATTGAAATTTTCATCTATACAGTTCTTTTATTAAAGGGGCTTTTAAAAAATTCCAAAATGGTGGAAATTACATCGTGCTCATAAAATAAACAACTTTACAATTTATCTTTTATTAAATATCCTCTTAGCTTTCAGAAAAACAGAGGGATTGTTAATTATATTTTGCTCAGCTTGTTGACAGAGTGGTGGTGTATTACCTAATTAATGACCATGAGTCACTTGCAGGCACTGTGCTCGAGAGATGGCTTCATCTGCTCCAAAGCTGACCGGATCAATGGATTTGAACAGCTCCAGTATCTCTGCACTTCTCCGATGCCACAGAGAAAAATCTGCCTCTGTAAGCTGCATGGGATAGCACACAGTTTACGAAGAATAGCCATTTTTCAGGAGTGCACCTCCCATCTGCAAAGCAGGAAGCTGGGGACTGGGAGTGGTACATTCCTGAAGAAAATAAGAATAGCCCTTTAAGTGACTTTAGCATAAAAATATCTTTTTTGGTATTTTCCTTGTTATATCTGTAATAATGTCAATATAATATACTACTGGCTAAAAATTCTGCCTGGAAATTAATACTTTGATTTAGCATGAGATTAATAAACTCATATTACATAAAAACTTAAAAAAAAAGATTAGCACAGCTTTCTTATGCTTCTGCCTTGTAATTTGTATATATCTTTGACTCTATAGAAATTTAGTTGACTACACTTCATCAGATTCTTGATAGTATTTATGGAGTTTTATACTTCCAGCTTAATATTGCTATAAATGTGTTATATTTTACAATCAGAGATTAAACCTACACTTTGATGTATTGCTGAAAAGGCTAAGAGTATGTGCTCACCTAAGTACAGGTAGGAGGGATATTATAAGATTAAGTTAGAGAAATAACATACATTTGCAGCAGAGACTTTTGTTCAATGCATTTTTTTATTCTTTACTGAAAACTACAGGGGAGAAAAAGTGTCATTAAAAGTTAATATTCTGCTGAAGTAATGTAGAAAATTATCCCAGTTCTTGAGGTGTTAGTTTTGAAAAAGGGAGTGTCATTTTTAGATATTTTAAATTGATTAGTAACCATATTATTGAGTGGAAAGTTATGTAATATGCCCATTAAGTATAACTTATATATATTTTTTCTCTTCAATTATGGTAGGTATTAGCCAATGTAGATTTCAGAATAAAAAATATTAAAAAATTCTAAATTAAATATTCAAATATCAGTTAAAGAAAAGAACAAATCTATGTAAGTTTCAATTTAAGATATCAGATAAAAAATAGGTCCAGTAATTTGGGGGCATTGACAAAATCTTCATGATTTGGGCTCCCCAAGCTACTATGTTTTATTTAAAATGAAGTTAAACAATTGGGATGCCCTTTAAGTAAATTTTAGTTATTTAATTCAAGGGGTTGAACAAAAATATCCTGTGAAACATTTTGGATTTGCATCCATTTTTTCTACAAGGACTCCTCATTTAAGGCTGGAGTCACACACAAGGTAGAAAAATGTGGACCTTATTTTATGTCCGTAATACGCATAAATGGTCCCTAAATAGTGCTCCGTATGTCATCTGTTGTCAGGGTGTGGCCGCGTATTTTTTTCATGTAAGCATCCGTATGTAATCCGGAAAACAGGTCATGCCAGAGCCCAAGATGGTAGACTGGTTGAGGATTGCCAGGGGATTTGAGTTGCACTGCCAATTCCCCAATTGTATTGGAGCCCTAGATGGGAAGCACATCCGTGTGCGTAAGCCGCCGAACTCAGGGTCCCAATTCTATAATTATGAACAATATTTTTCTGTAGTTATGTTGGCTCTGGTTGACAGCAACTACAGGTTTATAATTGTAGAAATTGGGGCTTATGGAAGAACTGGAGACTCTAGAGTCTTCAGTTCTTCCATTATGGGTCGGTGGCTGCGCAATAACCTGTTGGACCTACCCCCACCACGTCAGCTGCCAGGCTCAAATAAAGAAGCGGTGCCTTATGTCCTAGTGGGGGATGAAGCCTTCCAATTGACCAGGCACGTCATGAGGCCATACCCGCACAGAAACCTTGACCACAGGTGCAGGATTTTTAATGTGCGCCTTTCACGTGCCCAAAGACTGGTGGAGTGCGCCTTCGGCATTCTTTGTGCCAAATGGCGTGTCCTCCAGTCTGCAATTCAGCTGATTGAAGCCAACGTCAATGAGGTCATCAAAGCTTGTGTGGTCCTCCATAACTTTACTAGATTGCATGATTGCTCCTCATCTGATGTGACTGAAGGTGTGGTGGACAATGGGGCTAGGCCTACGTCACATGTGCTCCCTTTACGGCGTCCTCTCTCAGGACTAAAAGCTTGTGATGTGTTCACCCAGTATTTTGTTTCACCACATGGTTCTACTACCTGGCAAGATCAGGCTGTATCAATGTTGTGATGTTCTTATGTGTGTGTATATCATTTTTTTTGTTTGGTCTTCTCTGATTTGTGTTGTCTGTTTATATGTGATAAAGTTGACTTACTTATTCGAATGCCTAAAATAATTCAGGAAGAAGGCCAAAGATGCATTTTCAAAGGTTTTTTAAATGCAAAAAATAGCTTACAATACGGTGTACCATATATTTGTCATATGGCAGATATTGCCCAGGCCATTTAGCCTTTTCTGTATATAACATTGTCGTTTTTTGACACACAAAGAGGTAACAAGAAATTATAAATACCAACAAAAATAATTTACAAAACAATTAGCTATTTTATAACTGCTAGTAGCTTGGCGGAGGAGATGGCGGGAGGCCTTCATCTCTTTGTTGGGGGTTGGGGTGCCCAGCTTGACCATCACCCTGTTGGGGTGGATGATCTTGGCCCTGTGGGGAGATGTGGCCATGTTCCTGCAGCTGCACACCAAAGAGACCATAAGGATACTGTCGATTATAATCCTGTGGCTGATTGTAGCCACGTCCATTATACCCCCAATATGACCATGTCATCCAAACCCAGGTTGGGGCCAGCCTCCAACACCAGGTCTGTACAAGTGGCAATATTGGGCAGGTTGGTTATAGGCTGCCATTTGGCCCTGTTGTGGCCACGGTTGGTTTTGGGGGGGAATGGGTGGAGATGTAGGTACACGTGCAGGCGGACACTCAGATCCTAATTGAGCATGCACAGCTGGTTGTCGGACAAGGCAGAGACGGTTATGGGTTGAGAGCTGCCACCTCTCAAGATACTCAAAGAACTCATATGGGTCATTGGGGTGTGTGCATGCATCAATCAGGATCTGAATGGATCCGCGCACATGTAGCCTCACCTCACGGGGTAGGGGGACAGAGGTACCGGGCCAGGTTTTGGGAATATGCCTCTTCACCCTCATCCTGGGCAGCCCTGGCGAGGTAATTTAGGACACCTGTGTCTACATGCCTCCGGGTATCAGAGGCAGTGTTGTCCCTTCTCCGCCTCCCATGGCGGCCTACGGCTGCAGGCTGGGGGGACCCCTCAACATGGCCAGTAGGGTTGCTGCTGTTGCCAGGGTCTTCTAAGTTGCTGGCTGCTGGTGGCTCTGCTGGGTCTGGACCATGTGCAGAACCTGATGCTGGGCCTGATGCTGGTGGAGCTTGGGGGTTGCAGAAGCTCTGGTCAGAAGATGGGCCAGCCACCTCTTCATATCCCCCGTTCGGGTCTATAATGGGCTCAGTATCTGACCCTGTCTCTCTCTCTGTGAGGCTGGACTTAGTTCTATTAGGAAATATACAAAAAATAAATGTAGCTCTGACCCTAAAAAGCATGTGTGTCATGTGGTGTGATGTCTGTTCTTACGGTCTGAGATCCATACTGGGTTCCAAAAATGCCAAGCAGTCAAAATAGATGTATTTCCACTTGGTCGGTGCTGCTGCCCCACTCCTGGCCCTCTGCTGTCTTTCCCGCCGGTACTGGTCGCGGATGCTGCGCCAGCGTCTCATCACATCCTCAACTGTGAAGTGAAAAGGGACTGTAACCTTTGGGAATTGTGCCAAGCAATATTCCTAAGATTTCACATAGTCACGTGGCCTAGTAGGGGGTGGTTTTTATGTAAATTTTTCTTTAGCAAACAGGGATACCTACCTACACAGTCTAGGATTGTAGGGGCTACATTTAAAAAAGCCCCCTTCTGGCCTTTAAGCTGATTGGTAAAAATTAAATTTACTTACGAATGTGTTGTTGCTCCTCACATGGCCGTTGGGCATAGTCTGGGAACATGTGCACACAGATGCACCTCCATGCCGCCTCTTTGCGGCCCCGGTCAGAATAGTGGGCATCCTGTTGGTCCCAAAGTTTGGGCCTTTCCTGTACCAACACAATTAGGAGCTCCACATTAATGTGGCCAGACATGACGCTGCAGGACTCCGTGGAGGCGTATTTCCTGGATGTCTGGAGCGCTATTTGAGCTAATTTGCATGTCTAAGCTTCCTGATGATGGATTGGCCCATTTCCTGTGACCAGGAAAAGTCACACGGGTGGTCCGTGTGTAATGCGATTTTTTTTGCGCACCCATAGACTTGCATTGGCGTACTACGGTCGTAATGCGCTGACAATCGCAGCATGCTGCGTTTGGTACGGACCGTAGAAAATACGCGAGAAAAATACAGCTGATGGGAGCTACCCCATAGAGAATCATTTGTCCATGGGCAATGCGTTTTTTTATCGCCTCTCACTCGTCCGTATTCCTCTAGTGTGACGCCGGCCTAAGTGGCTCAAAAGTAATTGGAAAAAATTAACTTTACCATATATGTAATGTTCATTTTATTACTTTGTTGAGAAAAAAGTCTGAAAAGCCATGTACACCACCAAATGCTGGATTTCCTCCTTTGTGATCCTTTGCCAGGTCTTTTCTGCACCTGACTTCAGTTGTTGCTTGTTTGTGAGTCTTTCTGCCTTAAGCTTTGTTTTAAGCATGTCAAATGCATGCTCAATGGGGTTGTAATCTAGTGACTGACTCAGACATTGCAGAATATTACACTTCTTTGCTTTAAAAACTCCAGGGTTGTTTTCGCACTATGTTTTGGGTCCATCTGTACTGTGAATCACCATCCAATGAACCTTGCTGCATTTGGTTGAATCTGAGCAGAAAGCATAGCCCTGTACCATTCAAAATTCATCCAGCTGCTTCTGTCTTCAGTCACATCATCAATGAACACCAGTGACCTAGTGCCATTGGAAGCCATGCATGCCCATGCTTTCACACTTCCCCCACAAAGTTTTAAAGAGAATGTGTGTGCTTTGGATCATCAGACCTTACAAGCAGTGTTGAGCGATACCTTCCAATATCATGAAATATCGGATCGGATTGGATCGGACTGATACCCAAAAAGTATCGGCTATCGCCGATTCCGATACAGGAAACCAATGCAAGTCAATGGGACAGAAATATCGGAATTAAAATAAACCCTTTCTTTCCTTGCAGGCTAATTCTACATGAAGAAAAACAACAAAGAATAATGTAGAATGTATTGGGGGAGGTGGAGGAGACATTAAAGGCATAGAGGTTTAGCCCATTCAAATGGGATAGCAGGAATATTCTTTTTTTAAGACGTTCGGAGTTACAAAGATATTGACTATGTTAACCTTTTTTATATTTTGTCAGATATGTATGTTTCACTACTTCCATGTGCTTCACCTTCTTTTTTACTTCTCCCACACTTTCTCCTTCATGATCCTCAGCAGCAGCATCTTTTTCATCAACTTCTTCTTCACCTTATTCATCTTCTTCTTCTTCACCTTCTTCCTACTATTCTTTTCTTTTACTTTCTTAATATTCTTCTTATTCAACTATTATTCTTCTTCATATTCTTCCTATTCTTCTTCTTCATCATATTCTTATTTGTGACAGGCATTCCTGTAGTTGTTATCTATAAAAGTTTGAAGATTACACCTTCTGTTCTGCCGGTCACAAAAGATTTACAACAGGATTTGTCTGAGTTCAGTTTGGCCTGCAGCAGCAGGCATTTTCCAGGGGCACCACGAGGAGGAACAGACTCACCCCCATACACTGCTTAGTCTTCTTCTGCTTATAATTTAGATAATATCTTTTGCTCTGATTTTTAGTCTTATGCTTAATGTTCTTTTGCTTTTTGTTCTTCTGCTTCTTGGTCTTCTGTCTCTTGTTGTTCTGCATCTTGGTGGTTGTCTTCATGTTCTTTGTCCTCTTGGTCATCTTCTTCAGTGTCATCTTTTTGGTCTTCTTTGGGATGGTCTTCAGGGTCGTCGTCATCAGGGTTGTCGTCTTTGGGGTCGTTGTCTTCTTCGGGGTGGTCTTCAGGGTCGTCGTCTTCAGGGTCATCGGCTTAGGTGTCGTCGTCTTCTTCGGGGTGGTCTTCAGGGTCGTCATCTTTAGGGTCGTCGTCAGGGAGATCCAGAGTGATTACCAAAAACTATTTAAAAAAACTTAATCTTGGAAATGTAGCAGAAGGTGCAAGAAGGCTGAGGAACTGCCGAGAACCAGCTGACGGTACTGGAACCTGGATGGGTAGCAGAAGGAACAAGAGCCAATGGCACTACCGAGGACCAACTGATGGTACTGGAACCCGGTTACTAAGCAGGAGGTACCTGTGCCATAAAGCACTACCAAGGACCAGCAGACGTTGCTGGAACTCGGATACCGAGAAGGAGGCACCTAAGCCAAAGACACTGCCGAGTACCAGCTGACAGTGCTGGAACCCGGAGTGGTAGCAGAAGGAACAAGAGCCAATGGCACTACCGAGGACCAGCTGACGGTACTGGAACCCGGTTACTAAGCAGGAGGTACCTGTGCTAGAAAGCACTACCAAGGACCAGCAGATGTTGCTGGAACTCGGATACCGAGATGGAGGCACCTAAGCCAAAGGCACTGCCGAGAACCAGCTGACGGTGCTGGAAACCGGAGGGGTAGCAGAAGCTACAAGAGCCAATGGAACTACCGAAGATCAGCTGACGGTGCTGGAACCCGGAGGGGCAGCAGAAGGAACAAGAGCCAATGGCACTAGCGAGGACCAGCTGACGGTGCTGGAACACGGTTACTAAGCAGGAGGTACCTGTGACAGAAAGCACTACCAAGGACCAGCAGACGTTGCTGGAAGTCGGATACCGAGAAGGAGACACCTAAGCCAAAGGCACTGCCGAGAACCAGCTGACGGTACTGGAACCTGGATGGGTAGCAGAAGCTACAAGAGCCAATGGAACTACCGAGGACCAGCTGATGGTGCTGGAACCCGGAGGGGCAGCACAAGGAACAAGAGCCAATGCCACTACTGAGGACGAGCTGATGGTACTGGAACCCAGTTAATAAGCAGGAGGTACCTGTGCTAGAAAGCACTACCAAGGACCAGCAGACGTTGCTGGCACTCGGATACCGAGAAGGAGGCACCTAAGCCAAAGGCACTGCCGAGAGCCAGCTGACGGTACTGGAACCCGGATGGGTGACAGAAGGTACCCATGAAAAACAAAGTTGCAAGGCCACGAACCGGCCACAGTTACCGAAACCCACAGTCCTACAGGGGGGGTTGTCCTATTGGCACTACGGAACCAGCCATTATTGCCAGATTCCGCAGCCCACATAGGAAGCACCGAAACTGCAGGCACCATAGAGTCGGCTAACCCGACCGCAACATGATAGGACAACTTTTTGGAGGCAAAGTGACGTTGACACTACCCGGAAACAGCTGGCATGCTGGAACCAGGCTGGGCAGGAGGGAGTACCCATGCCAAAGATACTGCCGGGAACCAGCTGGCGGTGCTGGAACCCAGGGTAAATACTACAAACAGAGTGGAGACAGAGGCCTAATTGGAGCAAGTTTAAAATCTGTAGTTGTGTGAGTGTGCACAGAGCAGGAGAAATTGCCGGACACACAGCTGGGGATCAGCTGACATTACTGATCCCCAATAACACTGGAGCACATGTTGACTGTGCAGACGGCACATCTGAGCAGCAACTGGCAGTATTGGAACCCAGGGTTAATAGTACAAACTGAGTGGAGGCAGAGGCCTAATTGGATCAAGATTAATATCTGTTGTAGACTACTACTGATTTTAAACTTGCTCCAATTAGGCCTCTGGCTCCACTCTGTTTTTAGTATTTACCCTGGACTCCAACACCGCCAGTTGCTGCTCAGAGGGGGGATCAGCTGACGTTACTGAACCCCAATAACACAGGAGCAAGTGTTGACTGTGCAGACGGCACTTCTGAGCAGCAACTGACGGAAACGTTGCCTCCTGCTGACAGGAGCCGTCTGTGATGGTGCAGACATTTGTGGCGGGCACACAAAACTTTGCCACATTTGGGCCATACTGGTCTTGCCTTGTGCTGAGGCGCTGCCTCTGTTCCCTCTTTGTGCAGAGCTTCCTCCACTGCCTCGACGCTTTGTAAAGCACTAGCAGCACTGCTCTCGGGTGGAATGGAGAACATGATGGAATGCACCAGTGTGTCTTGGTACTCCCGCATTTTACACTCCTGGTTCAACGGTGTTATGAGGCTTTGTAAGTTGTCCCGGTAGCGAGGATCTAGGAGGGTGTACACCCAATAATCAGCCGTGTTGAGAATGTGGGCGATGCGGCGGTCGTTTCTCAGGCACTGCAGCATGAAATCAACCATGTGCTGCAGACTCCCAACTGGCCAAGAAATGCTGTCCCCTGCTTGAGGCGTCATCTCTGCCTGCTCTGCATCACCCCACCCTCGCTCTACATACTGACTACTAGAGCATTGTGTACCTCACTCCTCTGGAGAGATGTCTTCCTCCTCCATTGACTCCTCCTCATCCTCCTCACAAAGTGTCCCCCGCCTAGGCCTTTGTGAGGAACCACGTTGAGCAGACTGTCCAGAAGCAGATGGCATTTGTGACTCCTTATCTGCACTCACCATCTGCGTGGAATCATTGAAGGCACGCAAAACGTGGCAGGTGTACTTCATAGAGGCCCACTCAGTGGTGGTGAAGTGTGAACGGCGCGCAGTGCGACTTGTTTGTGCCTGATACAGCTGGTACTCCATTACTGCTGCCTGCTGCTCACACAACCGCTCCTACATATGTAACGTTGAATTCCACCTGGTGGGTAGGTCACATGTGAAGCGATGTTCCAGAAGGCAGAATCGGCGCTGCAGAGCTGCAGTGCATGATCTTGCCATGCTGGAACGCCGCAAGTGAGCGCACTCTATGCGGACTTTGTGCAGCAGTGCATCAAGATCCGGATAGTCCCTTAAAAAACTCTGCACGACCAAGTTGAGCACATGTGCCAGACATGGGATGTGAGTGAGGTTGCCTAGGTACAGAGCTGCCACCAGATTTCGGCCATTGTCACACACTACCAAGCCTGGCTGGATATTCGCTGGCACAAACCACACGTCGCTCTCCAGCTTGATGGCATTCCAGAGCTCCTGCGCTGTGTGGCTTCGATTCCCCAAAGAAATTAATTTCAGTACGGCCTGTTGACGTTTGGCCACGGCTGTGCTCATATAGGTCGTAACAGGTAAGCGTTCACGGGTCCATGTGGAGGTAGACTGTGATGGCTTCTGCAGCGCTGATTCTGAGGAACTGGAGTATGAGGAGGAGTCAATGTGTACAGACTGGATTCCTGCAATCCTTGTAGTTGGCAGAACACGTACAACGCCACTCTCAAGATCTGTACCCGGCTCCACAACATTTACCCAATGGGCAGTGATGGAAAGGTATCGTCCCTGTCCATGGTTACTGGTCCACGCATCGGTGGTCAGGTGGACTTTCCTATTGACGGCGTTTAGTAGCGCATGTTTAATTTTTCCCTCCACATGCTTTTGCAGGGCAGGGACGGATTGCCTGCTGAAATAAAAGCGGCTGGGCATATTGTATTGTGGGACTGCCAATGCCATGAAGTTATGGAAGGTGTCAGTCTCCACCAGCCTGAATGAGAGCATTTCAAGGGCCAATAGTTTTTCAATGCCAGCATTTAGAGCCTGTGCTCGGGGATGGTTTGCCAAGTATGGCCACCTTTTCTCCCATGCCTGTGCTACCGATGGCTGTAGAGTGGCCTGGGAGTGTGAGGATGACAGGGAACGTGGTGCTGTGGGTGTAATTACACTGGGTCT
Organism: Dendrobates tinctorius; assembly: GCF_039654945.1. Taxonomy (NCBI): domain Eukaryota; kingdom Metazoa; phylum Chordata; class Amphibia; order Anura; family Dendrobatidae; genus Dendrobates; species Dendrobates tinctorius. The sequence goes on from NW_027361811.1 coordinate 14,577,283, forward strand.
CTGTACAACAGTGCCAGAGGTTCTTCCATGGCGATCCTGTGGGGAAGCCGGACCAGCTGTGTGTGAGCTGGAGGAAGAGGCTACAACACGAGCTGAAGAGGTGGTAGATGGTGCTGTAGGTTGGCCTACGTCTTCAGTGTGTCTTTGTAACTCCACCACGTGCTTGGTCCGCACATGTTTCCACATATTTGTGCTATTGAGGTTGCTGACACTTTTCCCTCTTTTGACTTTCTGATGACACAGCTTGCATTTGACAAAGAAAATGTCATCTGCAACTGTGTCAAAAAAGGACCACGCACTGCAAGTTCTGGGAGCGCCCGTTTTAGGTTTTGGAAGAGGAATGCTCCTAATGGGTGCCGAAGTGAAGGCTACAGGCAACCAAGTCTGCCCCCTCCCTCTCCCTCCTGTCTTGGCCGTTAGGGGAATCTCTTCCTCAGAGCTGCTCCCACCACCTTCCTGTTCCACATGCCATGATGGGTCAAGGACCTCATCATCTACACTCCCCTCTTCAAACACCTGCTTCTCCTGGGTAGTCTCGCCAGCACAGTACGCACCAGAAAGTGGCAGCTGAGTCTCATCATCAGATGCGTACTGAGGTGCGCTGACCATAGGCACTGGCCCACTCGCCTCTTCAGATTCAGAGAGACAAAGCTGTTGCGCATCACTGCATACTCCCTCTTCTTCACATTCTAGAATGCTGCTTGGTTGGCCCCCTGTTTCCAAGCCAAGAGATTCAGAGAACAGAAGTAGAGAATGAGATGGCTCCAGTCCAGGGCTCTCTGACTGCCTGGGAAATTTGGCAGGTGGTGAAGAGACAGATGGTTGCTCTTCAGTGCTCTGGACCTGAGAGGATGTGGAAGTAATTGAAATCGATGCGTTAGCTGCCATCCATCCGACAACGGCTTCAATTTGTTCCTCCCGCAGCAGTGGGGTACGGCGAGCTCCTACAAAGCTTTGCATAAAGGACTGTTCCCTGTTAAAACTGGGGGATGCTGAGTCACTGGTGCCCGCAGCAGGCACAGAATCCCCACGTCCTCTCCCTGCTGAAACTCCACGCCCACGACCACGTGCCTTACTCCCTGCCTTCTTCATCTTGGTAGACTGATAAAAATAGGTAGAAAAGTACTAAGGGCTTAGTGTGCTTATTCCTGAACAGCTGCTAACAGTTATAAGAAACACTAATTTTATAAAGTGTGTGGACTACACTTTAATATGAGCTAATGTGGCCTACACAACTGTAAAGTGGAGTGTTTGGTGAACTTTATTTATGTGTTTTTTTCAAAAAAACAAAAAGGATGTTACCAAAGATGTAAAAGCGATAGTATCACAAACTTTTTGGAGCTATTACAATGCAGGAAGGTAACCTACAATGCAAAAAATAGGCTAATACTAATCTGGCTGGGGCTGCAGGGCACAAGCCAGCAAAAAGGCTCCTCTATCTACTCCTATATAGTGTTTGCAACCAATCGAGCTGGATACGGATGGAAGCACACTAATAGGAGAAATTCAGGAAAAATAAGCAGCACTACAGCAAAAAAGGACAATGTATGAGGCAGTGACGCACGCTGAGCGGACTACAACCAGAGGTGGCTGCAGAACACACTACAGCGTGAGCTGCACTCACACACAGAGACTTCACAGACAGCCGTGAACAGTGCAGAGAACTGTGCACTAGCACTGAAAGGCTGCAGAAAGGCTTCGCTATCTACTCCTATATAGTGATTGCAACCAATGTAGATGGATACGAATGGATGCACATTAATAGGAGAAATCAGTAAAAATGAGCAGCAATAAAAAAAAACAATATGTATGAGGCAATGACGCACCCTGAGCGGCCAACAACCAGAGGTGGTGCAGAACACACTACACCGTGAGCTGCACTCACACACACAGACCTTGCAGACAGCTGTGAACAGCACTGCAAGGAAAAAGAAAGCTTCACACAGGGGTTGCTAAAGTAGCCTGGGCAAAGCACAATATAGAAAATCGCTATCTCTAACTGTCCCTCAGAGTCAGAAGAGCAGCGTCCTTTCCCTAACTGAATTCACAGCAGAGTGAACACAAAATGGCGGCGGCGGCTTTTATAGTGCATCATGACATCATTTCAGCAGCCAATCACAGCCATGCCATTATTTAACATGCTTACATGCCTAACAGAATGTTCCCACACTTCTTAGGATTCCTCACTGGCTGAATCAAATCAAACTGGCTCATATCATTATGGGAACTTCTGATTCCGGTATTCGATATGCTAAAAGTATCGGAACTCAGTATCGGAATTCCGATACCGCGAATATCGGCCGATACCCGATATTTGCAGTATCGGAATGCTCAACACTACTTACAAGCCTTCTCCAAACTTCCTTTTCCCGTCATTCTGCTACAGGTTGATATTAGTTTCATCAGTCCAAAAATTGTTTTTCCAAAACTGGATTGGCTTCTTTAGATGTGTTTTTGGGAAAGTCTAATATGACCTTTCTATTTTTAAGGCTGATTACACTGTGTTACCAAATTTTGTCACTCGCACAATTTTGAGTGATCCTGATTTTTTCATGCTGATTTCAGAAATGATTCTGATTTTTCCTATCAAGTAAGATTTTTGAGAAATGATACGAAACATTATAATATTCTGTTATAATTCTAAAAACTCAAATATAAACTTTTTCTGAAACAGTATATTCTGAATTTTCCACTGAAATAACATAAATTGCTGATCTACACTTATGCAAGCACTTATGCGAATTCCGCGCAGGCGCAGTAAATCATTCGGCTGACCGTGTACAGAGTATACCACATCCCCTGGGCAAGGGAGGAATCAAAAGACAATACTGACATACTTAGAGCATGGCTGAATGGATAATAACCTTCAAAGCCGTTCGCTTTCCCATTGATATGGAGAGAGCAAAGAGATCATGTAACAGATTGATATTTCTGCCTTTAGAAATGTAACAGAAATTCAGCAAAGAACAAGAAATCAATAAAATATCCTAAGCTTTCTTCAGCCAGAAGACCATTGCCACATGATGAAAGTCTTCATGTTACAAAGCTGCCCAAAGTATGGACAATGGAGGACGACGAAGATGAACTAACAATGTCAGTGGAAAATGAAACTGCTGCAGACCCAGATTTTGAGCCTTCTGCATCTAATCCACATCTGTTCAGTCAAGCTGATCTGAGTGACTTGGTCAGAGATTTGCAAATTTCAAAGAGGCAGACAGAATTATTGGGATCAAGGCTACAAGAACCGAATCTCTTATTACCAGGAAAAAGAGTTTTTTCAACCATGTCGACAGTTTAACCTTTTGCAATGTTGTCTTGGGGTTGTTTGGTGCTCTTGGATGTGAACATGACCTGAAGGAATGGCAACTGTTCATTGACTCGTCAGTTTTAAGTCTGAAGGCTGTTTTCCTACACAATGGAAATATCTATCCTTCTATACCTATTGGACATGCTGTACACATGAAAGAAATGCATGAGAATATGAAGTTACTGTTAACCCACATTAATAGAAATTATCACATTAATAGAAATTATAACTGTAACATATGTGGTGATCTAAAAGTTGTTGCACTTCTTCTTCGCCTGTAACTTGGATATACCAAGTATTGTTGTTTTATTTGAGAGTGAGACAGTCGTGCATGAGAAATGCACTATTTCAGAAAGGACTGGCCACTCCGCAAAAACCTGGTAGCTGGACAAAAGAATGTTAAACATAATCCTCTCATTGATCCATCAAAGATATTTGTCCCTTCTTTGCATTCTAAACTTGGGCTTATGAAAAATTTTGTCAAAGCAATGAACAAAGAATCGGAAGCCTTTTCTTACTTGGGACAGAAATTTCCATGAATAAGTGATGCAAAGATTAAAGAAGGTATTTTTATTGGCCTACAGATCAGAAATATAATGAATGACGGTAGCCTTGATGGTCTTTTGCAAGGTGCTGAACAAGTGGCATGGAGATCCTTTAAAGATGTGACCTTCAACTTCCTTGGCAACAGCAGGGCACCGAACTTTGAACAACTCGTGGACAACATGCTCACAGCATATCATTTGATGAAATGCAAAATGTCACTAAAAATTCATTTTCTACATTCTCACTTAGACATTTTTCCAGCCAATCTTGGTGCCGTTAGCGATGAACAAGGTGAAAGATTTCACCAAGTCATTGCACTGATGGAGACAAGGTACCTACCAGGGAAAGTGGAGTACGTCAATGCTAGCTGACTATTGCTGGAATCTTATTCGAGAAGCATCTGACATTTCTTCTCTATCCAGTAATGCTGCCTCAACTCATGAAAGGGAGCATTATACTCCTAGGCGTGTTAGAACAAGATTTGGCTGTAGAGGTAGAGGAGCAGTAAGACATGAATTTAATTCTGGTACTAGGAGAAATGACAAACCAAAGGTAATAAATCTTTCCTCGCATAATCTTTCAAATGAACAGATTGAACTGTTAGAAAAGGGATTAACTTTTTCTTCTTGTCAACAATTAGATCCCTTCACGGCAATAAAAGATGTCCAATTGTCCATCTAATTGTGAGGGAAAAAAAAGATTCCACGAAAAAAAAATAATAATATGGGATTGTCCTTTAACCCCTTCCCAACCTGTGACACAGCGTATGCGTCATGAAAGTCGATGCCAATCCGACCCATGACGCATACCCTGTGTCATGAATTCAAAGCCCCCCTGCGGGTCGGGTGACCGGGGTCAATGAAAGGTCACCTGACCCGCAGATACAGGGAGCTTTGTAATTCACCACAGGGGGCGTGGCTTCGCCCCCACGTGGCTACGATCGCTCTGATTGGCTGTTAAAAGTGAAACAGCCAATCAGAGCGATAGTAATATTTCATCAATGAAAATTGATGAAATATTACAATCCAGCCATGGCCGATGCTGCAGTAGCATCGGCCCCCCATCCCATTCCCTCCGCTCCCAGCCAGCTTCCGATAACCCCCTCACCCCCTCTCACCTCCCGACACCTACTAAGTCCCCCTGTCGCTCCCGGTGTCCGGCGGGTCCGGTTCATGGGCGCCGCCATCTTGGAAAATGGCAGGCGCATGCGCAGTGTGCCGCCCGAATCTGCAGGCTGCAGATTCCATTATTTCATTTTGATCACTCTCACAGTGATCAAAATGAAATAAAAAGTAAATGAACCCCCCGATTATCACCCCCATAGGTAGGCATAACTAATAAAATTAAGAAAATGTTTTTATTTGTTTTTATTTTTATTTTTCCATTAGGGTTAGGGTTAGGGTTGGAAAGAGGGTTAGGGTTGGAATTAGGGTTAGGGTGGAATTAGGGTTAGGGTTGGAATAAGGGTTAGGGTGGAATTAGGGTTAGGGTTGGAATTAGGGTTAGGGTTGGAATTAGGGTTAGAATTAGGGTTAGGGTTGGAATTAGGGTTAGGGTTAGAATTAGGGTTAGGCTTGTGGTTAGGATTAGGGTTTAGGGGTGTGTTGGGGTTAGGGTTATGGTTAGGGTTGGGATTAGGGTTAGGGATGTGTTGGGGTTAGGGCTGTGGTTAGGAGTGTGTTGGGGTTAGGGTTGAAGTTAGAATGGATGGGTTTCCACTGTTTAGGAACATCAGGGGGTCTCCAAACGCGATATGGTGCAACCATTGATTCAAGCCAATTTTGCGTTCAAAAAGTCCCTCCCTTCCAAGCCCCAACGTGTGCCCAAACAGTGGTTTACCCCCACATATGGGGTATCAGCGTACTCAGGAAAAATTGCACAACAACTAGTGTTGAGCATTCCGATACCGCAAGTATCGGGTATCGGCCGATACTTGCTGTATCGGAATTCCGATACCGACTTCCGATATTTTTTCAATATCGGAAGTCGGCATCGGAATCGGAAGTTCAAAGTTGATTGACAGCCTGACGTCATCATGATGCGCGGTGTGTGCGCATTATGATGCGCCGTCATTTCGGGCCTTCCGGGGGTCTCTGCCGGCCTGCCGGGGGGCTGTGTGGACTGCCCGGGGTCTGTACCGGCCTGCCGGGGGGCTGTGCACCCTGTGGGGGTCTGTACCGGCCTGCCGGGGGGCTGTGCTGGCCTGCCGGTGGTCTGTGCACCCTGTGGGGGTCTGTACCGGCCTGCCGGGGGGCTGTGCCGGCCTGCCGGGGGGCTGTGCTGATGTCCGGGGGTCTGTGCAAGCATCGTCCGATGGGACTACAAGTCCCATCTGGCGATGCCTGCTACCATGACAGTGATTGACACATTAGCCAATGATGGGACAGTAGTAGTCCCATCATCCGGCTAATGTGTTAAATGTTAAAAAAAAAAAAAAAACTACATACATACTACATGCATGCTACATACATACTACATGCTACATACATACTACATACATACCACATACATACTACATACATACTACATACATACCACATACATACCACATATATACCACATACATACTACATACATACTACATACATAACACATATATACTACATGCATGCTACATACATACTACATGCTACATATATACTACATACATACTACATACATACATACTACATATATACTACATGCATGCTACATACATACTATATACTACATGCATGCTACATACATACTACATGCTACATACATACTACATATATACTACATACATACTACATGCTACATACATACTACATGCTACATACATACCACATACATACTACATACATACTACATACATACTACATGCATGCTACATACATACTACATGCTACATACATACTACATACATACTACATGCATGCTACATACATACTACATGCTACATACATACCACATACATACTACATACATACTACATGCTACATACATACTACATATATACTACATGCATGCTACATACATACTGCATGCTACATGCATGCTACATACATACTACATACATACTACATGCTACATACATACCACATATATACTACATATATACTACATACAATACATTCATACAATACATACATAGACATACAGTACATATAACATAGAGTAACATACTTACCAATACTTGTCACATTGTTCCCCGAAGCCATTGTCTTTTACGGAATAAATATTAACATAACAAACCACAAAAATACTCACCCACGATCCGAAGCAGTCCACGAGTGTGTCCCACGACGATCTTGGGTAGAGAACTGCAGCATCAGCTGTTGCTGCCGTTCTCTACGGGCTGCAGGAATCCAATGACGGAAGGTAGGTATCCTTCCGCACTGTATTCCTCCGCCACTTAAAAAAAAAAGTCCCTAGTCAAACTTTATGCCATTGCTGTGTGGGAAATTCCCACGCAGCAATGGCATAAAGTGAGACTAGGGACTTTTTTTTTTTTAAGTGGCGGAGGAATACAGTGCGGAAGGATACCTACCTTCCGTCATTGGATTCCTGCAGCCCGTAGAGAACAGCAGCAACAGCTGATGCTGCAGTTCTCTACCCAAGATCGTCGTGGGACACACTCGTGGACTGCTTCGGATCGTGGGTGAGTATTTTTGTGGTTTGTTATGTTAATATTTATTCCGTAAAAGACAATGGCTTCGGGGAACAATGTGACAAGTATTGGTAAGTATGTTACTCTATGTTATATGTACTGTATGTCTATGTATGTATTGTATGAATGTATTGTATGTAGTATGTATGTAGTATATATGTGGTATGTATGTAGCATGTAGTATGTATGTAGTATGTATGTAGCATGTATGTAGCATGCATGTAGCATGCAGTATGTATGTAGCATGCATGTAGTATATATGTAGTATATATGTAGCATGTAGTATGAATGTAGTATGTATGTGGTATGTATGTAGCATGTAGTATGTATGTAGCATGTATGTAGTATGTATGTAGTATATATGTAGTATGTATGTAGCATGTAGTATGTATGTAGTATGTATGTAGCATATATGTAGTATGTATGTAGCATGTAGTATATATGTAGTATATATGTAGCATGTAGTATGTATGTAGTATGTATGTGGTATGTATGTAGCATGTAGTATGTATGTAGCATGCAGTATGTATGTAGTATATATGTAGTATGTATGTAGCATGTAGTATATATGTAGTATGCATGTTGCATGCATGTAGTATATATGTAGTATGTATGTTGCATGTAGTATATATGTAGTATGTATGTAGCATGTAGTATGTATGTAGTATGTATGTAGCATATATGTAGTATGTATGTAGCATGTAGTATATATGTAGTATATATGTAGCATGTAGTATGTATGTAGTATGTATGTGGTATGTATGTAGCATGCAGTATGTAGGTAGCATGCAGTATGTATGTAGTATATATGTAGTATGTATGTAGCATGTAGTATATATGTAGTATGCATGTTGCATGCATGTAGTATATATGTAGTATGTATGTTGCATGTAGTATATATGTAGTATGTATGTTGCATGTAGTATATATGTAGTATGCATGTTGCATGCATGTAGTATATATGTAGTATGTATGTTGCATGTAGTATATATGTAGTATGAATGTAGCATGTATGTAGTATGTAGTATGAATGTAGCATGTATGTAGTATGCATGTTGTATGTATGTAGCATGTATGTAGCATGTAATTTTTTTTTTTTTTTTTACATTCAACACATTAGCCGGATGATGGGACTACTACTGTCCCATCATTGGCTAATGTGTCAATCACTGTCATGGTAGCAGGCATCGCCCGATGGGACTTGTAGTCCCATCGGACGATGCCTGCACAGACCCCCGAAGCCTGCACAGCCCCCCGGCAGGCCGGCACAGCCCCCCGGCAGGCCGGCACAGCCCCCCGGAGCCTGCACAGCCCCCCGGCAGGCCGGCACAGCCCCCCGGCAGGCCGGCACAGACCACCGGAGCCTGCACAGCCCCCCGGCAGGCCGGCACAGACCACCGGAGCCTGCACAGACCCCCTGGCAGGCCGGCACAGCCCCCCGAAAGGCCCGTACAGACCCCAGAGAGGCTGTACAAGGGAAAAACAGGATTTTTCTTATTCCGATACCGGAAGTCCCATAGACTTGAATGGGACTTCCGGTATCGGAATCGGCGATACCGATACTTTTTTTTAAGATCGGCCGATCCATTCCGATCCGATACTTTGAAGTATCGGACGGTATCGCTCAACTCTAACAACAACTTTTGGGGACTAATTTGGGAAAATAAAAAATTGGGGGCTAAAAAATTTTTTTTGTGGAAAAAAAATGATTTTTTCATTTTCACGTCTCTGCATTATAAACTTCTGTGAAGCACTTGGGGGTTGAAAGTGCTCACAATACGTCTACATAAGTTCCTAGGGGGGTCTAGTTTCCAAAATGGGGTCACTTGTGGGGATTTCCACTGTTTAGGCACATCAGGGGCTTTGCAAACGCAATGACGACCGCAGACTATTCAATCAAAGTCTGCATTTCAAAACGTCACTACTTCCATTCCGAGCCCTGACGTGTGCCCAAACAATGGTTCCCCCACACATATGGGGTATCAGCGTACTCAGGACAAACTGGACAACAACTTTTGGGGTCCAATTTCTCCTGATACCCTTGTGAAAATAAAAAATTGCGAGCTAAAAATTCATTTTTGGAGGAAAAAAAAGATTTTTTATTTTCATGGCACTGCGCTACAATCTTCTGTGAAGCACTTCGTGGTTCAAGGTGCTCACCGCACATCTAGGCAAGATCCTTATGGGGACTAGTTTCCAAAATGGGGTCACTTGTGGGGGGTTTCCATAGTTTAGGTACATCAAGGGCTCTGCAAATGTAACATGATGCCCGCAGACCATTCCATCAAAGTCTGCATACCAATACGTCACTACTTCCCTTCCGAGCCCTGACGTGTGCCCATACAGTGGTCATCCCCCACATATGGGGTATCAGCGTACTCAGGACAAACTGGAGAACAACTTTTGGGGTCCAATTTATCCTGTTACCCTTGTGAAAAAAAAAATTGCGGGCTAAAAATCATTTTTTTTGAGGGAAAAAAATGATTTTTTATTTTCACGGCCCTGCGTTATAAACTTCTGTGAAGCACTTGGGGGTTCAAGGTGCTCACCACACATCTAGGTAAGTTTTGGGGGTCTAGTTTCCAAAATGGGGTCACTTGTGGGGGGTTTCTACTGTTTAGGCACACAGGGGCTCAGCAAATATAACATGACGCCCGCAGACCATTCCATCAAAGTCAGCATTTCAAAATGCCACTACTTCCCTGCTGAGCCCCAACGTGTGCCCAAACAGTGGTTCCCCCCACATATGGGGTACCAGCGTACTCAGGACAAACTGGACAACAACTTTTGGGGTCCAATTTATCCTGGTACCCTTGTGAAAATAAAAAATTGCCGACTGAAAAATTTTTTTTTTAGGAAAAAAAAAGATTTTTTATTTTCACTGCTCTGCATTATAAACTTCTGTGAATCACCTGGGGGTTCAAAGTGCTCACTATGCATCTAGATAAGTTCCTTAGGGAGTCTAGTTTCCAAAATGGGGTCATTTGTGGGGGAGCTCCAAAGTTTAGGCACACAGGGGATCTCCAAACACGACATGGTGTCCGTTAACGATAGGAGCTAATTTTCATTTCAAAAAGTCAAATGGCGCTCATTCCCTTCTGCGCCCTGCCGTGCGCCCAAACAGTGCCCCCCCCCACATATGGGGTACCAGCGTACTCAGGACAATCTGGAAAACAACTTTTGTGGTCCCATTTCTCCTGTTACCCTTGTGAAAATAAAAAATAGTGTGCTAAAAAATCATTTTTGAGGAAAAAAAATGATTTTTTTATTTTCACTGCTCTACGTTATAAACTTTTGTGAAGCACTTGGGGGTTCAAAGTGCTCACTACACATCTAGATAAGTTCCTTAAGGGGTCTAGTTTCCAAAATGGTGTCACTTGTGGGGGAGCTCCAATGTTTAGGCACACAGGGGCTCTCCAAACGCGACATGGTGTCCGATAACGATTGGAGGTAATTTTCCATTCAAAAAGTCAAATGGTGCTCCTTCCCTTCCAGGCCCTGCCGTGCACACAAACAGTGGTTTATGACCACATATCAGGTATTGATGTGCTCAGGAGAAATTGTCCAACAAATTTTAGGATCCATTTTATCCTGTTGCCCATGTGAAAATGAAAAAATTGATGCTGAAAGAAAATTTGTGTTGGAAAAATTAAAATGTCCATTTTTTTCTTCCACATTGCTTTAGCTGCTGTGAAACACCTGAAGGGTTAATAATCTTCTTGAATGTGGTTTTGAGTAGCTTGAGGGGTTCAGTTTTTAGAATGGTGTCACTTTTGGGTATTTTCTGCCATATAGAACCCTCAAAGTGACTTCAAATGTGAGGTGGTCGCTAAAAAAATGGTTTTGTAAATCTTGTTGTAAAAATGAGAAAACACTGGTCAACTTTTAACCCTTATAACTTCCTAACAAAAAAATATTTTGCTTCCAAAATTGTACTGATGTAAAGTAGACATGTGGGAAATGTTATTTAGTAACTATTTTGTGTCACATAACTCTCTAGTTTAACAGAATAAAAATTCAAAATTTGAAAATTGCGAAATTTTCAAAATTTTCACCAAATTTCTGATTTTTTCACAAATAAACACAAAAATTATCGACCTATATTTACCATTAACATGAAGCCCAATATGTCACGAAAAAAACAGTCTCAGAATCGCTAGGATGCGTTGAAGCGTTCCAGAGTTATTACCTCATAAAGGGACACTGGTCAGAATTGCAAAAAATGGCCAGGTCATTAAGGTCAAAATAGGCTGGGTCATGAAGGGGTTAATTCTAATGAAGAGAAGGCAGCTCTTGAAATTTTAGAATCTCTAGCGAAAGAACACAATTCTTTGGAAACGGTGAGTTCATTTCCCGTTTACTTATTTAACAAATCAAAAAAGTTTCCCAATATTAACACTTGCTCAGCAGTTGATATCTTTGTGAAATTGGTAACACATGTCATAGAAAAACTGAAAAATGATTATCATTAGAGTTGAGCGACTTTTGGTTTTTTAGGGTCGCGTTTCGTTTCGTGAAACCCGACTTTTCCAAAAGTAGGGTCGAGCAAGATCGTCCGATTATAGGGAAAAGTCGGGGTCGTCCCGAAACACGAAACCCAATGTAAGTCAATGGGGAATAAAAGTCGGCAGTAAGAGGAGGACAGGAAACACACCTACAGTGCCCATTTGAATGCCAAAAGCATCAATTCTTCTTACTTAAGCTTGTCAACCTTAATTAACTTCATAATACAAGTTACGCACTGAAAAATGGGGGTTATTTGGCTAAAGTTGTGGGGGGGGAGGGCTGGCTGCAGGTTTTCATGTGCCCTGGGCGAAAGAGCGCCCCTTTAACACATACCACAACTCATCATGCTCCGATACGGCAGAGAAATAGCGGTATAGTAGAATGAAAAATACCTCACTTTTTACATCTCATGACGAGGCCCATCTATTTCTCCATACAGAATCATTGGTCCCATATAATGTTAGAAACAGTATATGATGAGCTCCACATAATGCTACAGTATATGTTGGTCCCCATGGATGAAGCTCCACTGTCTTATGGGCCCAAATAATGCTCCAAACATAATGGGCCCCATTTCTAATGCTCTAGTGTATAATGGGCCCTGTAAATGCTGCTCCAGTGTCTGATGTCCACCTTTGGAATGTTCCAGTGTATGGTGGGCCCCATCTATCATTCTCCAGAGTATAGTGCTCCCCAAAAATTGCTGTCCCAACATTGAAACAATCAAATAAGTCTCCTCGCTAGGGAATCCCTGTACTTGTCTGGACTCCTCGTCGTCCCCATCTTCCATCTCACTGCACAGTATTTCAACTTTGCAAGTGCTGTGATCCTGAGCAAGCAGGGGGGGCCCACTCGTTGGCGACGGCACTGGCACAGGGCCCCTGATAGTACGGTGGTGTGTCTGATGGCGGGTGGGCCGAACCTGCACTTTCATCTGCAGCTTCCTCTTTGTCACCGTGTAAGATGGAAATGTATATGGGAAGGGTAACCTGAGTTTCATCAGGGTCAGATTCAGGTCGTGTAGCGTGCGAGGGGAATGTAGTGGTCTGAGTCAATGTACCAGCAGATTCATCGAGCAGTGGCTGGGCATCAGTGCACTTGTGTTGCCCCCAGGAGTACGGTCGCCACAGTGGCATTACCTTCTTCCTAGGGAGTGTGATGTCATGCTTGGGAGCAACGAAGGATCTCTCTAGCAAGTTAACTGATTGGGAGGCGTTATTCCCACGAGTCATGACCCTCCAAACAGCGTTCATGAAGGCAAAGTGTTTGTTTTACGTGGGCAGTATGGTTGCAAAGCTGAACCTTAAAGGAATGTCCAGAAGGGCACCACCAGGAGTGGAGCCTACGGTTAAATTCGACTCCACCTGGGAAACCTCAACCATGCCAGCTACAGAACAGATGCACACATTGCAAGCTTAATTCCGTTAACGAACGAGACTCCGTCATGCCCCGCGGTCCGAGTCCAGCTTACTAGAGGGACACGTGAGGCTCTGGCACATGAGATTGGCCAATAACTGGTGTGTCATGCCCTTACATGTCCGTGGCTGCATGTGCGCTACACTGAAAAGGCCAGCGTTTGTCGCTTACAGGTGCAGATAACCCGCTGAACAACGTTAGTGATGGGGATCACTGAATACAATTATTACCCGCGAACAATGATTTCCCAGTAAGTGCAGGTCAACCGCAGTTCCGGAATTAGGCCTAACCGTCATTCCTGAAAAAATGAAAAACTTACGTGTGCAAACCACAGGTGCTGTAGCTTGCTTAACAGCTCGCCAGCCGTTCTCACGCCCAGTATGGATTACACGTGATTGCACAAAGGTGAGAAAGGGTACCGTATCCCCAGATAACATGTATGGATAGCGTACACATTCAAAATATATGTCTATACATCAGGAGGCAGGCTCAGACGGTGTTAGGCCCAGTATGGATTGCACGTGATTGCACAAAGGTTAGAAAGGGTACCGTATCCCCAGATAACATGTATGGATAGCGTACACATTCAAAATATATGTCTATACATCAGGAGGCAGGCTCAGACAGTGTTAGGCCCAGTATGGATTGCACGTGATTGCACAAAGGTTAGAAAGGGTACCGTTTCCCCGGATAACATGTATGGATAGCGTACACATTCAAAATATATGTCTATACATCAGGAGGCAGGCTCAGACAGTGTTAGGCCCAGTATGGATTGCACGTGATTGCACAAAGGTTAGAAAGGGTACCGTTTCCCCGGATAACATGTATGGATAGCGTACACATTCAAAATATATGTCTATACATCAGGAGGCAGGCTCAGATGGTGTTAGGTCCAGTATGGATTGCACGTGATTGCACAAAGGTTAGAAAGGGTACCGTTTCCCCGGATAACATGTATGGATAGCGTACACATTCAAAACATATGTCTATACATCAGGAGGCAGGCTCAGACGGTGTTAGGCCCAGTATGGATTGCACGTGATTGCACAAAGGTTAGAAAGGGTACCGTTTCCCCGGATAACATGTATGGATAGCGTACACATTCAAAATATATGTCTATACATCAGGAGGCAGGCTCAGACGGTGTTAGGCCCAGTATGCATTGCACGTGATTGCACAAAGGTTAGAAATGGTACCGTATCCCCAGATAACATGTATGGATAGAGTACACATTCAAAATATATGTCTATACATCAGGAGGCAGGCTCAGACGGTGTTAGGCCCAGTATGGATTGCACGTGATTGCACAAAGGTTAAAAAGGGTACCGTTTCCCCGGATAACATGTATGGATAGCGTACACATTCAAAATATATGTCTATACATCAGGAGGCAGGCTCAGATGGTGTTAGGCCCAGTATGGATTGCACGTGATTGCACAAAGGTTAGAAAGGGTACCGTTTCCCCGGATAACTTGTATGGATAGCGTACACATTCAAAATATATGTCTATACATCAGGAGGCAGGCTCAGACGGTGTTAGGCCCAGTATGGATTGCACGTGATTGCACAAAGGTTAGAAAGGGTACCGTATCCCCAGATAACATGTATGGATAGCGTACACATTCAAAATATATGTCTATACATCAGGAGGCAGGCTCAGACGGTGTTAGGCCCAGTATGGATTGCACGTGATTGCACAAAGGTTAGAAAGGGTACCGTTTCCCCGGATAACATTTATGGATAGCGTACACATTCAAAATATATGTCTATACATCAGGAGGCAGGCTCAGACGGTGTTAGGTCCAGTATGGATTGCACGTGATTGCACAAAGGTTAGAAAGGGTACCGTATCCCCAGATAACATGTATGGATAGCGTACACATTCAAAATATATGTCTATACATCAGGAGGCAGGCTCAGACGGTGTCAGGCACAGTATGGATTTGACAGCCCAGACTACACACCGGAGGAGCAGGGAGAGGTAAAGATTGCAAATGCTGGGGCCCTGCCCAAGCAAGGGGGGCCCACTCGTGGGCGTCGGTACTGGCACTGGGCCCCTCATAGTACGGCGGTGTGTCTGACGGCGGGTGTGCACCACCACCGTCAGAGACACTTGATTGCACTATGAAGGACCCTGTGCCAGTGCCCGCGCCCAAGAGTCGGCCTACCCACCTGTCCAGGGCAACGGCACTTGCACGGTGTCGTGCGCTAGGTGGTGACCCCTGCCATGGGGGGGGAGGCAGCACAGTTAGGGAGTTTTAGAAAGTGGCATATGTTGATGTTGGACATTCAGCTGATGCAAAAGGTGAAATAGGTCAAGTCCCAGGAAGAGGTGGACCAAAGCAAGCCATTTTTCTGTCACCCTATGTATCATCAGGGGAAGGAGGGACAAAATCCTTGGAAACCCATGCGTGGTTCATTTTAATGAAGGTTAGATCATCCACATTTTGGGTTGACAGACGGGTCCTTTTTTCTGTCAGGATTGATCCAGCTGCACTGAAGACTCTTTCCAATAGCACACTTGCAGCTGGGCAACCGAGCTCCTGTAAGGCATATTGGGCCAATTCAGGCCAGGTGTCCAGTTTAGCGGCCCAATAGTCAAAGGGGAATGACCTGTGTGGGAGAATATCGATATGGGAGGAAAAGTTGTTTGTAACCATAGTTGACATCTGCTGTCTCCTGTCACTTTCCATCGATGCAGTATTACCAGTTGTGTGAGCGGTACTTGAAAAATCAGTCCACAACATTGTCATGAAACCCCTGTCTCCAACGCCACTTCTGCTGTGTGCACCACGAACACCTCTGCCAAGCTGCCCCCGGCCCGTACAGCTCGTGTGAGAACCATCACCGCTGCTGTGTGCTGGGAATGCCTCAAGCAACCGATTTACCAGAGTTGCTTGTTTATTAGCCAATATTAGGTCAAGGTTCTCCTGTGGCATGATGTTTTGTAATTTGCCTTTATAGCGTGGATCCAGGATGCTGGCCAACCAGTAGTCGTCATCGTTCATCATTTTGGCAATGCGGGGGTCCCTTTTTAGGATCTGCAAGGCATAATCTGACATGTGGGCCAATGTTCCCGGTGTCAATGATGCACTGCGAGTGCTGGGTGGAGGAGCACTTTCTGGCAAATCCACATCCCTCCAGTCACGCACAAACCCTGTACCACACCTTGCCACGCCAACATTTTCACTTGCCCCACGAGATGCATCCTCCTCCCCTAAGTAATCATCCCCATCATCCTCCTCCGCCTCCTCTTCTTCCTCCACCTCATCCAGGAGAGGTCCCTGAGCAGACAATGGCTGAATGTCATCAAGGATTCCCTCCTCCTCTTCCTCCTCATCAACATTGGCTGCAGACGCCTGCTCCTTAAGGTGCGTCAAAGTTTGCATGAGCAGACGCATAAGTGGGATGCTCATGCTTAGGATGGCATCGTCTGCGCTTACCAGCCGTGTGCATTCCTCAAAACACTGAAGGACTTTACAGAGGTCTTTCAGCTTCGACCACTGCACACCTGTCAACTCCATGTCTGCTCTCAAAGTGCCTGGCTGTGTATCCTCCCACAAATGCATTATGGCCTGCCTCTGCTCGCACAGCCGCTCCACCATGTGCAGGGTGGAGTTCCACCTTGTTGCAATGTCGATAATGAGGCGGTGGTTGGGAAGGTGGAGCAATCGCTGCAGCTTCTGCATACGAACGGAGTGTACAGGCGACCGGCGGATGTGCGCGCACAGTCTTCGCACCTTCTGGAGCAGGGCTGTTAACTCCGGATAATTTTTGAGGAAGCACTGCACCACCAGGTTCAAGGTGTGAGCTAAGCAAGGTATATGGCTGAGTTTTGAAAGGGCTATGGCTGCCACAAAATTACGGCCGCTATCACTAACTACCTTGCCTGCCTCAAGATGTACACTGCCCAGCCATGACTCAGTTTGTCGCTTCAAGTACTCGGCCAGCACCTCGGCGGTGTGTCTGTTGCCCAAACACATCATCTGCAACACAGCCTGCTGACGCTTTCCACTAGCTGCTCGATAGGGGGACACATCGTGTGCAACAGTGGCAGCTGCAGATGGAGTGCTCGTACGACTGCGCTCTGTGGACGAGCTTTCGCTTCTGGAGGAGGAGGAGGAGGAGGAGGGTCGAATGTCTACAGCCAACTGTTTCCTATACCGTGGGCTAGGCAGCACTGTCCCACCACCGCTGTCCCCTGTGGACCCTGCATCCACCACATTAACCCAGTGCGCAGAGATGGACACGTAACGGCCCTGGCCATGCCGACTGCACCATGCATCAGTTGTGAGGTGCACCTTTCCGCTCACTGACTGCTTGAGTGCATGGACAATGCGGTCTTTCACATGATGGTGGAGGGCTGGGATGGCTTTGCGAGAGAAGAAGTGGCGACTGGGTAGGTCATAGCGTGGTACTGCATAGGCCATGAGTTCGCGGAAAGCTGTGCTTTCCACCAACCGAAAGGGCATCATCTCAAACGAGATTAGTTTGGCAATGTGGGCGTTCAAACCCAGTGTACGCGGATGAGAGACTGAGTACTTTCTTGACCTACTCATAGTGTCTGGGAGGGTGAGCTGGACTTGAGAGCTGCATATGGTGGAAGTAGCGGTGGACAGGGCGGACTGAGAGAGGGTTGATGATGGTGATGGAGTTGGTGTTCTTTCTGATGGCCTAGAATCAGTCTTTCGTTGATATAACAGTGGGATTCCCTGACTGCTGTGGCCTTGCAACGACACCGCAACATTTGCTGCTGTGCTAACCGGTGGGCTTACAGTGGGGGAAACAATGTAGCATTGCTGACTACCTTCCTTGTGATCAGTTGCACATGTGGCACTTGAGGTTTGGTGTTTTGTCCACGCTTGCAAGTGCATGCTGGTTAAATGTCTAAGCATGCAACTGGTATTCAAATTTTTCAGATTTTTCCCTCGGCTAAAGGTCTTTGCGCACTTCTTACAGATAACCTTGGCCTGATCATGAGGATTTTGGTCAAAAAAATGCCACACTGCACTCTTCCTACTTTGGCAGACATTTTGCGGCCTAGCACGCTGTGATCTTTTGACCCTCTGGACAAGCTGTCCAGCAACTCTTTTGATGTTTGGAACCTGTCTTTGGAGTGCTCCGGGCCTGCCAGATAACAGCTGTTGCGATGTCGATGTCTGCTGTGGATGCTCCTCATCTGAGCTATTGGAAGCAGCACCCTCTTCCCCCAATGGATGCCAATCTGGGTCAACAACTGGGTCATCCATCACCTCCTCTTCTATGTCATGTGCACCTTCCTCTGTGTCACCGTGTATGGTGGTATAGTGTGCGGGAAGGGGCACCTGAGTCTCATCAGGGTCAGAATCTGGCTCTGTAGACTGCGAGGACAATGTAGTGCTCTGAGTGAATGCACCAGCAGAATCATCCATCAGCGGCTGTGCATCAGTGCACTCCATGTCAGATTCATCTTGGCCTGGGTAATTCACCATTTGACTTGATAATCCAGGCATGGTATGTGAAAACAGCTCCATGTAGTAATCAGTAGTATGGCCTGCATCATCCTTCAATCTTGTTTGGGGTGAAGGACACAAGGAAAGGTGTGGTTCATGAACATGAGCCTCCAATGACGACTCAGTGCTTTTACTTTTTACAACTGAAGAAGAGGAGGCGATAGAGCTGGAGGCTGAGTCAGCAATGTAAGACAAAACTTTTTCCTGATGCTCTGGCTTTAAAAGCGGTTTGCCAACTCCTAGAAAACTAAGCGTTCGAGGCCTTATGTAGCCAGACGATGACGCAGGCTCAACACCTCCTGCATTCGGTCCTATTTTGCTCTTGCCACTACCATCAGATCCACCACCAACACCATCATTACCAGCTGCCAACCCCCGCCCAATTCCACGGCCTCTTCCACCAGCCTTCCTCATTTTTGGTAGAAATGTAGACAAAATCCAACAAACTATATAGTAATGTAAAACAAGGTACAAGGTGTCTATAGGACAGGGGAGATTTTGAATTTCTGCAGACACTTGTGGACACTGGACACTTTTGGATTGTGTGAGGCCCACTGATATCTGAGCGCTATGTCACAGGCTCGATGGCACAGCTGTGACAAAAGTGACGAGAGGATAAGGGAGATTTTGAATTTCTGCAGACACTTGTGGACACTGGACACTTTTGGATTGTGTGAGGGCCACTGATATCTGAGCGCTATGTCACAGGCTCGATGGCACAGCTGTGACAAAAGTGACGAGAGGATAAGGGAGATTTTGAATTTCTGCACACACTTGTGGACACTGGACACTTTTGGATTGTGTGAGACCCAATGAATATCTGAGCGCTATGTGACAGGCTCGATGGCACAGCTGTGACCAAAGTGACTAGAGGATAAGGGAGATTTTGAATTTCTGCACACACTTGTGGACACTGGACACTTTTGTATTGTGTGAGGCCCAATGAATATCTGAGCGCTATGTGACAGGCTCGATGGCACAGCTGTGACCAAAGTGACTAGAGGATAAGGGAGATTTTGAATTTCTGCACACACTTGTGGACACTGGACACTTTTGGATTGTGTGAGGCCCAATGAATATCTGAGCGCTATGTGACAGGCTCGATGGCACAGCTGTGACCAAAGTGACTAGAGGATAAGGGAGATTTTGAATTTCTGCACACACTTGTGGACACTGGACACTTTTGTATTGTGTGAGGCCCAATGAATATCTGAGCGCTATGTGACAGGCTCGATGGCACAGCTGTGACCAAAGTGACTAGAGGATAAGGGAGATTTTGAATTTCTGCACACACTTGTGGACACTGGACACTTTTGGATTGTGTGAGGCCCAATGAATATCTGAGCGCTCTGTGACAGGCTCGATGGCACAGCTGTGACCAAAGTGATTAGAGGATAAGGGAGATTTTGAATTTCTGCAGACACTTGTGGACACTGGACACTTTTGGATTGTGTGAGGCCCACTGATATCTGAGCGCTATGTCACAGGCTCGATGGCACAGCTGTGACAAAAGTGACGAGAGGATAAGGGAGATTTTGAATTTCTGCACACACTTGTGGACACTGGACACTTTTGGATTGTGTGAGACCCAATGAATATCTGAGCGCTATGTGACAGGCTCAATGGCACAGCTGTGACCAAAGTGACTAGAGGATAAGGGAGATTTTGAATTTCTGCAGACACTTGTGGACACTGGACACTTTTGGATTGTGTGAGGGCCACTGATATCTGAGCGCTATGTCACAGGCTCGATGGCACAGCTGTGACAAAAGTGACGAGAGGATAAGGAAGATTTTGAATTTCTGCAGACACTTGTGGACACTGGACACTTTTGGATTGTGTGAGGCCCACTGATATCTGAGCGCTATGTCACAGGCTCGATGGCACAGCTGTGACAAAAGTGACTAGAGGATAAGGGAGATTGGATTGCTTTTAAAAAAGCAGTTTGCAGAGTAGTGGGTAAACAGCAATGCCAGCCTGTCAGGAAGCCTTAAAAGGCAGCCCAACAACCAACACCACTGATACACCACTATATAGCCTCCCCTTGCACTGCACACACAGTGACTCGTGTGTTGTGCAGGCCAAATCGCTAGTAGCAGAAGCAGTTTTTTTGTCTTCTTCCCTGCCTAACGCTCTCCCTACAGAATCAGCAGCAACCTCTCCCTATACTGAGATCGGCAGAAGTAAGATGGCGGTCAGCGTGCACGCCCTTTTATACCCCCTGTGACGCCCATCAAAGCAAGCCAGTCACTTGCATGCCCTTCTGAAAGATGGTGGTGACCCCTGCCTATGTCATCACGTTGCCCACAGTGTCCGTGGATCCTGACTGGCTGAAAAAGAGCGCAAAACAAACTTTTGAAACGCGACTTTGGCGCATAAGTCGCCGACCTCGTGGCCGACCTCATCCTAGGGTCGGGTTTCGTTTCATGAAACCCGCCTTTGCCAAAAGTCGGCGACTTTTCAAATTTTTCGACCCGTTTCGCTCAACTCTAATTATCATGTCAGTCCAGCCAGTAAAAAACACAGAGAAATCATCTCTGAATTGCAAGGTTGGAATGACGTGGTTTTCAAAAGAGCTGATAAGGGTGGCAATTTGGTTGTATGGCCACGAGACCTTTATGAAAAACAAGCATATAAACTATTATCTGATACCAATTGTTACAAGAAATTGACTCACATCCCTCTGCCTGAATACCAAAAAGAACTAATTGATATTCTATCTGATGCCTATGAGGGAGGTGTTATTCCCAAGACACTGTTAGATGTCATTCAATCTTTAAAACCAAAGTTGCCAACTCTGTATTTAATCCCAAAGATACACAAAAATATAGAGGATCCACCAGGCCGCCCTATTGTGTTGGGAAATGAGGGTCTTAGAGAGCTAATTTGTCAAATAATTGATCATTATTTGAAACCATTGGTAACTGCTCTACCTTCTCATATTCTCGACACGACATTAGCACTGTGGAGATTAGATCAGTTGCATTTGATGATGGGATGATCCTGGTCACGGCAGATGTTGAGGTGTAATACATCTTCATCTGTCAAGACCAGGGCCTTGAGGCTGTCTCATGGTTTTTGACAAACAGTAATTTGAACCCCCCCCTTGGTTACCTTGATCTTGACGTTGTTAGAATTCATTCTGACACATAATTGTTTTGTGTTTAAGGATCAAGTGTTTTTGCAGATGCGGGGTAGCATGTGCCCCAGCGTACTCCAATCTATCTCTAGGATTCTGGGAAAGGGACATTTTTCAGTGCTCCACTGTGATTAGTATAGATAAAGTTCACAACTAGATGAGGTTTATTGATGATGTTATGTTTGTATGGGAGGGCTCTATTGATGAGCTAGAAACCCAAATGTCAGCATTAAACAATAACAATTTAAATATAAACCTCACTTATTCTTATGGGCAGAGACTCAACTTTTTGTATATTGATATTATGATGAATGATGATGGGTCAATATCGACTGACGTGTTTAGAAAACTGACAGAAACAAATTCAATTCTGCACGCCAAGTCCTCCATTTAAAGTCCACAATATGATCAATCCCAGTGGGACAATATCTGTGAGCTAAGAGAATATGCTCTTCGGAGCAAACTTATCAGAAACAAGCTGCTGACTTATATACACGATTCTGTGAAAGAGGGTATGGGTATAGATTGATCCGTAATGCTTATAACAGGGTACAGAAAATGCCCAGGGATAAATTACTATATAAGAAATACTTCAAGAATAAAGAGAATAATCAAGTAAGGCTAATTACTCAGTTTAATGACCAATGGAATAAATTCATGAATATAATTAATACCCATTGGCATGTGTTACATAATGATACCATTTTAAAAAGAACCCTCTCAGATACACCTTATATTACAGCTAAAAGGTCAAAGAATTTATCCGATTTACTGGTACGGAGCTACCTCGCCCTAAAGGAAAAAGTGCAAAAAGGCATTTTTGATGAGATTCATGGATTTTTCCCATGTAGAAATTGTAAAACGTGTTCAAACACGCTAAAGACAAATAGCTTCCATAATGCAGATCAATCTAAGACCTTTTCTATCAGAAAACATCTAACTTGCTCATCAAAGCGAGTAATTTATTATGCAAGCTGCCTTTTCAATAACATTTATATTGGGATGACTATAAGGGAGCTCAGAATAAGGATTCGTGAGCATATCCATGATATTGATAAATCAAAGGAAGCCAAAGATGAAGAACAACTGAAGACACTTCCAAGACATTTTAGATCAATTCATAACTCTGAAGCAAGGGGTCTTCAAATCTTTGCAATCAATAGGTATCGTTGGGTATGAGGGGTGGTGATTTGATCCAAGTTTTATCACAAGTGGAGAGTCGGTGGATATATAGGCTTAACTCCATGGTCCCAGTGGGATTAAATGAGATTATGGGTATTTTTAATGTTTCGGTTTTAGTTTGATATTTTAATAATTCATTTTATTTTATCTAATTCCATATTTGAGATGTTATTTGTTGATGGCTCAGCAAGGAATCTGTTATTGAAAGTCTCAGGAACCTCACAAGAACACTTATTATAAACTTGAATGGACATTTAAGGATTTTTTACACACTGTTGTTATCATCATAATTTTTTATTTTATTTTTATTATTTATTATCTATATTTTAATTGTTTTTACTTTTATTATTTGTTAATAATTACGTCATACTATTAAATATGTATTTTTGTAATTACATGTAGTATATATATGCAGAATTTATATATGGTATTTATTATCAATTTAACACTATATCTATTTTTAATTTATATTTATGTATAGTTTTCACATTTATTTACTTAGTGTCATTTTAATAGTTCCCTTGTTGTGTCATTTATGGTTATAAATCAATTCATATATGCATCATTATTATGTATTGTCATGATTTAGTCTGGATGCGAGCGCATGCACAGTTCTGTTCTTATTTGGAGTCTCTTGACGTGCTTTCAGTGGTCCGCGGGCGGTATCCTATTGCTAAGCAATGGGACCGCTTGCGTCACGGTGAGCGCTGATGGTAGACTTCCTGTTGTAAGTGGGGACACAGCTGCGCATGTGCCAACAGTCTCCAGGACGCAATGAACTAATGAGTCATCCATGACGTCGCTAGGACTCAACTGCGCATGTACAGATTTTCCTATGCCATTTAGTAAACGGTGCGGCTCATTGGCTGACTGCTCTATATATACTGAATCCGGCACATGTTTAAGCCACGCCTCCTGAAGAAGCTGCAGAGTAACGCGCGTAGGGGCGGCAGGCTGGTTAGCGTTACTCTAGATTACATGTAAGTGTTCTTATATTTCAGCACTTTATTCTTATTTAAGCACCTTAAAATTTATCTTTACTACAGCACCTCTTGCACTTCGTGCAGTATGCATAATATTAAGAGGCTCATCTATATATCATATGGCACTAATGCACTTTAAAAATTGGCACAGGTTTAACAGATTTAGGTGTTATTTATTCATGTATTTATGTTACAGATGAGGTCTACCTAATTAATTGTTGTAATGTACTGTTTAGGGTGAAATTGTGTTACCAATGCCCGTTGTACCTTGCATTAGTATTTTTGCTCTGTTTCACATTTTTGTTAAATAAAATTTATTTTGCTTGGAAAACTCTATTTGATCCCTAGTTTTTGCCTAATTGTCTTTACATGGGATTTGGTGGTATTATGGATTATAAATGAAAGTCGTCTACAAAACACTTTTGAACAACTGCTTTTGCTAGTGACATCGATGCACATGTATGTAATGTCTTGGACGTCATAATGTAGACTACAAACTGTTGTTTCTTAAAAACCTTACGTGATTCTGACTTTTGGAGCACATATTTGTGTTCAGCATATCAAAATCTATAAGATAGAAAAAAAATTTCTCAGGGGACAAGAACTTCCCTGAAATTTGTTGTGCTGTGTTAAAGGTTTGCTGCTTGTGGTGAACCATCTATATTTCCGCTCATGAAATCTTCTCTTTATGATAGACCTGAGTGAGTGTTCTTCACTTGGGTGGATGATGTTGTAGAGGGGTTTTTCTTTACCATGGAAAGGATTCTGCGATCATCCACCACTGTCATCTTCTGAGAATGTCCATGCCTTTTTGAGTTTGCAATCTCTCAAGTGTGCACTTTTTTTCCAGAGTGTCTCAAACTGCTGATTTGGCTATTCCTAACATTTTTGCTATCTGTCAGATGAATTTCTTCCTTTTTTCATCCTAATGATTGTTTATCTTTCTTTGAGTGCTTCTTTGAACGCATGTTGTGGGTTCACAGCAACAGCTTCAAAATGGAAATGCCACATGTGGATCAACTGCAGAACTTTTACCTGCTTAGTTGTTGATAGATTCTTGAGGGATTAGCCCATTAAAGAGCTTTTGAGATAATTGTCCATTTATTTTTAGTCCCATTAAAAAGAGGCAACTACATATTAAAGAGATGTAATTCCTAAACCCTTACTCCAATTAGGATGTGAATACCCACAAATTACAAGCTCAAAGAACACTGGATTTTGGCCTTTGTAGTTGCAAAGAGGAAATCGGTAAACCAGGGGAAGAGTCCTGAGGAGAGAATTTGCATATTCCCAGTTCCTTCTGGGATAAGTGAAGAGTCTCTGTGATCTCAAAGGGCACTGGATTTTGGCCATTGCAGCTGAAAGGAGGAAATCGGTAAACCAGGGGAAGAGTCCTGAGGAGAGAATTTGCATATTCCCAGTGCCTTCTGGGATAAGTGAAAAGTTTCCGCCAGCTCAAAGAACACTGGATTTTGGCTGTTGCAGCTGAAAGGAGGTAATCAGTAAAGCCGCGCGCCGGCCAGAGGGTGAATTTTGGCACATTTTTCACCACTTTGATATCTCCTTAACAATAAGAACATGAAAGAAGCCAGGAGCCATTTGGTGAGCTGCATTTCTTGCTACATGTTCACAGACTTACCAGTGGAAAAGACAAACTTTACATGTCAGAAATGCAAGCTTGTGTCCCTGTTGGAGGAACAGTTGCAAAATCTCGAAGAGAGGTTAGCTACGTTGAAGATCATTAAGGAAGGTGAAGAGTTCTTAGACAGAGCAGAATTATCTCTTCACGTTAAAGAAAGAGAAGAAATTCAAAATGCACCTGAAAAAACAGAGGAATGGAAGCCTGTGACACAGAGAAGCAGGAGGATCAAGAGGCAGTCAGCACCCATACTGCTCAGGAACCAGTACCAGGCTCTCACACAGGAGAACGATGAAGAAATACATCAGGATAAGACTTTGCCCACAAACAACAACCTTGTATGCCTTCAGACTCCTTCTGGATGGGCAAAAAGAAATGTTGTTAAAATAGAAATGGAGAGTTGTGGTCATGGGGGATTCCCTGTTGAGAGGAACAGAGGCTGCTATCTGCAGACTGGATATAACCTCAAGAGAAATGTGCTGTCTTTCAGGTGCAAAAATTAAAGATGTGTCTGACAGGATATCAGGACTCTTCAGACCTACAGATGACTACCCATTCCTGCTAATACATGTGGAGACAAATGACACTGCAATAAACGACCTGGAAACCATCTGCAGAGAGTTTGAAAACTTAGGTAAGAAAGTGAAAGAATTGGGAGTGCAGGTGGTCTTCTCTTACATCCTTCCAGTGGATGGCCATGGAACAAGGAGGTGGAATAAGATTCCTCAGGTGAACAAC
This sequence comes from Dendrobates tinctorius, assembly GCF_039654945.1. NCBI lineage: Eukaryota > Metazoa > Chordata > Amphibia > Anura > Dendrobatidae > Dendrobates > Dendrobates tinctorius. The sequence continues at coordinate 14,603,865 of NW_027361811.1, forward strand.
TGGCTACATTGATGGTGCAGTCAGCAAAGATTTGGATCACGGAGTGAATTATCTATATGATAGACTATTTGCTAGAGACGGGGTGCACCATACGAATACTGGAAAATATGTATTTGGAAGTTGCCTTGCTACAATCATAAGAAGAGCATTTAACTAGAACAATGTGGGAAGGGAAGCAAAAGGCCAGAAAAAGCCATACACCTGACAAATACTATCGAGAATTCTACTATTAGAAGTGGAAGGGAAGAACAAAGACAAAAAAATCTAAATAATAAAAATATTGGAGAAAGAGAAACAAACTAAAATGTTTCTATACGAATGCACAAAGCATGGGCAACAAACAAGGAGAATTGGAACTACTAACGTAGGAAAAGAAATATGATGTCATTGGAATCACTGAAACTTGGTGGGACGAGGCACATGATTGGAATACGAGGCTAGAAGGATACAACTTATTTGGAAGAAACATACTTAATAAACGAGGAGGTGTAGCATTGTATGTTAGAAAAGCGTATTGTTGTGAGTTCATTTTCCCCTTTGTCACTGGGGTCTGGTGAACTCCCTATTCTGGTAAAGGAAGGTAATGAGCCTGATTATCAGGCACCTGAGTCTAATGAGGATGACTGGCTGAGTGGAGTCACGGACTGGATATAAGGCTGCCGACGCCCTTCTGCCCTGCGGGTCATTTCTCTGTGGACTTCTAGGACACCAGTCTGATTCCTGCTCCTCTAAAGTTAAGTTTTCTGCTTTGACTGTTAGCATTAGTGTTTTGTTTTTGTTTTTCCTTGCTTTTCTGGATTCTGCCATTCCCTGCTGGGGTGAGCTGAATCTCCTTTTGCCTGTAGCTCTGTCTTCAGAATATTCCTGAGTACTGACATAGCTTTTTGAAGCCTAGCGTCTTCAGGGCCTTTTTCACTGTCAGTCTGTTGGCTCTTATTTTCATAGGGTTTTTCACAGATTGCAGACAGCAGCCTTCCTGTCCTTTTCTATCTAGTTTAGCTTGGGCCTCGTCTTTGCTCAGTCTATCTTTCTGCCTGTGTTAGTATTTTCATCTTGCTTCACCGTCATTATATGTTGGGGGCTGCCTTTTGCTTTGGGGTCTGCTCTGGGGCAGTTTAGATTTCCCCTTTCTTTCTTTAGGCCTATTTATTTCTCCGGCTGTGATCGAGGGGTCTAGGGCATCGTAGGAACCCCCCACGGCTACTGCTAGTTGTGTTGATAGGTTCAGAGGTCTGCAGTCCGATAGCTGCCAACTTCTCTGGTTTTCTGGACTTAGCTAGCATTTCTGTTTTTGCCTCCTACGGTGACTCAATCATAACAGAATCACCCGCCATACCGCAGATCCTAGGGTACTCAATAGCAGGAAAGAATTGTGTTTTAAAAAAAAAAAGAGTGTGTATATTCTTTCCTCTATATCTTTGAGGCCGTAGGGGGAATTTTTTTTTCTCTCAATGGAGATAAAGCAATTGTCTGATCGTGTGGAGCAGCTCGCTGCGGAAGTGCGGGGAATTTCCGCCTACCTTGCTCGTTCGCATGCTGTTGAACCAAAGATCCCTACACCTGATGTATTTTTTGGGGATCGATCTAAATTTTTGAGTTTCAAAAATAATTGTAAATTATTTTTTGCCTTGAAGCCTAACTCGTCAGGGAGCTCCGCGCAGCAGGTTAAAATTGTCATCTCTTTGCTGCGTGGCGATCCCCAGGATTGGGCGTTTTCTTTGAAACCAGATGATCCTATTCTGACTAATGTGAACGCATTCTTTCAAGCTTTGGGGTTGTTGTATGACGAACCTAATGCTATTGATCAGGCTGAAAAGACCCTGTTGGCATTGAAGCAGGGTCGAGATTCTGCAGAGTTGTACTGTCAAAAGTTCCGAAAGTGGGCTGTCCTTACTACCTGGAATGATAATGCCTTGGCTGCTCTCTTTCGGAAGGGTTTGTCAGAAGCCGTAAAAGATACTATGGTGGGATTTCCTGTTCCCTCTGGTCTGGACGATTCTATGTCATTAGCCATTCAGGTTGATCGGCGTTTACGTGAACGCAGGATTGCACGAGAGGTGTTGCCACCGGTTGAACAGACGTCTGAACCTATGCAATGTGATAGAGTTCTGTCTAAGGCGCATCGTCAGGAGTTCAGAAGGCGTAATAAGCTGTGTTTTTTCTGTGGAGATGCCTCGCATATTATTTCTGTTTGTCCTAAACGAGAGAAACGCTTTGCTCACACGTTTTCTGTTGGTGGTGTTCAACCTAAGTTTCTTCTGGCAATTACTCTGATCTGCTCCCTGTCCACATTTTCCGCCAAGGCTTTTGTTGATTCGGGAGCAGCGCTAAACCTAATGGACTTGGATTTTGCTAAACGTTGTGGATTTCCGATGACACCTCTGCAGACGCCTATCCCTTTGAGGGGGATTGATGCTACTCCTTTGGCTAAAAATAAACCTCAGTTTTGGACCCAGGTGGTCATGCGGGTCGCCCCAGACCATCAAGAAAATTGCAGATTTTTGGTATTGCATGGTCTGCATGATGCCGTTGTTCTGGGGTTTCCCTGGTTGCAAATTCATAATCCAGTTTTGGATTGGAAATCTGTGTCTGTGGTGAGTTGGGGTTGTCGGTGTGCCTTTAGTGAGGCTCCGGTTTTTTCCATCTCTCCTCAGTCGCATGATGTTCCTGACTATTTGGCGGACTTTTATGATGTATTTAGTGAGAATCAGTCTGCGTCCTTGCCTCCTCATAGGAGTTATGACTGTGCAATTGAACTAAGCCCGGGGTGTAAATTTCCCAAGGGTCGGCTCTTCAATTTATTTGTACCCGAGCACGAGGCTATGCGGTCCTATATTAAGGAGGCATTGGAGAAGGGTCATATTAGACCATCCTCTTCACCCATAGGCGCCGGTTTTTTTTTTGTGGCCGAAAAGGATGGTTCTTTAAGGCCTTGTATTGATTATCGTGCCCTCAATAAAATTACTATTAAATATCAGTATCCGTTACCCCTGATTTCGGATCTATTCTCTAGAGTTAGAGGTGCTTGCTGGTTTACCAAGCTTGACCTCAGGGGGGCGTATAATCTTATCCGCATTAAGCAGGGGGATGAATGGAAGACGGCGTTTAATACTCCGGAGGGACATTTTGAGTACCTGGTGATGCCTTTTGGGCTCACTAATGCCCCTTCTGTCTTCCAGTGCTTCATGAACGATATTTTCCGAGACTTTGTCGATAAATTTTTGATTATCTATCTGGATGATATTTTGATCTTCTCCAAGGATTGGGATTCTCATATGGAACATATTCGGACTGTGTTCCGGATCTTGAGGGAGAATTCCCTGTATGTCAAAGGATCGAAATGCTTTTTTGGAGTACAGAGGATTTCATTTTTGGGATTTATTTTGTCTCCGTCAACTATTGAAATGGACCCGGCCAAGGTACAGGCCATTTATGATTGGGTTCAGCCCACTTCTTTGAAGGCCCTCCAGAAGTTTTTGGGTTTTGCTAATTTTTATCGGAAATTTATAGCAAAATTTTCTAGTATTGCCAAGCCATTGACTGATCTGACTAAGAAGGGTGCTGATGTGTTGATTTGGTCTCCTGAGGCTGTTGCTTCCTTTCAGGAGCTGAAGCGAAGATTTACCTCCGCCCCGGTTTTGCGGCAACCTGATGTCTCACTCCCGTTCCAGGTAGAGGTGGATGCTTCTGAGATTGGTGCAGGAGCTTTTTTGTCCCAAAAGGATCCTGTAACATCTAAAATGAATCCCTGTGCTTTCTTTTCCCGAAAGTTCTCTCCATCTGAACGTAACTATGATGTGGGGAATCGGGAACTGTTGGCCATGAAATGGGCATTTGAGGAGTGGAGACATTGGTTGGAGGGAGCTAAACATCAAGTTGTGGTCCTCACTGACCACAAGAATTTGATTTACCAGAGTCGGCTAAACGCTTGAACCCTAGACAGGCTAGGTGGGCCTTGTTTTTTACATGTTTTGATTTTGTGGTCTCTTTTCTTCCTGGAACTAAGAATGTTAAGGCAGACGCCCTCTCTAGGAGTTTCTTTGCTGATTCTCCTGTGGTGACCAAGCCTGCTACCATCTTAGGCGAAGGGGTAGTTCTTTCTGCCATCTCGCCCGATTTGAGACTCGCTCTGCAAGAGTTCCAGGAGGACAAACCTGAGCGTTGTCCCAGTGGAAAGTTGTATGGTCCTGACCAGTGGAAGAGGAGAGTGATGTCTGAAGTTCATTGCTCTGCATTGGCTGGTCATCCAGGTATTTTTGGTACTAGAGATCTGGTGAGTCGCTCTTTTTGGTGGCCCACCTTGTCTCATGATGTCAGGAATTTTGTGCAGTCCTGTGGGACTTGCTCCCGGTCTAAATCTTGTTCTCGCTCTAGTGGGTTGTTGATGCCTTTGCCGGTCCCCAGGAGGCCATGGACCCATATTTCAATGGATTTCATCTCTGATATGCCGGTCTCTCAAAGAATGACTGTTATTTGGGTGATTTGTGATAGGTTCTCTAAGATGCTTCATCTTGTACCACTCCCTAAGTTGCCATCTTCCTCTGAGTTGGTGCCCCTGTTTTTGCAACAGGTGGTTCGCTTACACAGGATTCCTGAGAACATTGTATCTGACAGAGGAGTTCAGTTTGTGTCCAGATTTTGGAGGACTTTCTGTTCCAAGCTGGGAATTCAGTTGTCCTTCTCCTCTGCTTTTCACCCTCAGACCAATGGGCAGACAGAGAGAACAAACCAGACCTTGGAGTCGTATTTGAGGTGTTTTATTTCCGCTGATCAGGATGATTGGGCTTCATTTTTGCCCTTGGCCGAATTTGCTTTAAATAATAGAGCTAGTTCTGCCACTTTGATGTCACCTTTTTTTTGTAACTTTGGGTTTCATCCTGGATTTTCTTCAGGTCAGGTGGAGCCTTCTGCCTGCCCAGGTGTTGGATAAGTTATCAATCTCCCAGGAAAAGGCCCAGCGGTTTTCCAATCGACATAGGACCATTGGTCCCCAGTTTAAGATTGGTGATATGGTGTGGTTATCATCAAAAAATATTGCTATGAAGGTGGCTTCTCCTAAGTTTAAGCCTAGATTTATTGGACCTTACAAGATTTTGGAGATTATTATTCCGGTCTCTTTTCGTTTGGCTCTTCCTGTCACATTTAAAATCCATAATGTGTTCCATAAGTCCTTGTTGAAGGGGTTTGTTGAACCAGTTGTTCCTGGGGTGGCACCTCCTGACCCTGTATTGGTTGAAGGTAACATGGAATATGAGGTAGAGAAAATACTGGATTCCCGTCTGGCTAGACGGAGACTCCAGTATTTGGTTAAGTGGAAGGGTTATGGTCAGGAGGATAATTCCTGGGTCTCTGCCTATGATATTCATGCCAAAAGATTGGTGCGTGCCTTTCATCGGGCTCACCCTGATCGCCCTGGTGGCATGGTTGAGGGTTCGGTGACCCCTCCTCAAGGGGGAGGTACTGTTGTGAGTTCATTTTCCCCTTCGTCACTGGTGTCTGGTGAACTCCCTATTCTGGTAAAGGAAGGTAATGAGCCTGATTATCAGGCACCTGAGTCTAATGAGGATGACTGGCTGAGTGGAGTCACGGACTGGATATAAGGCTGCCGGCGCCCTTCTGCCCTGCGGGTCATTTCTCTGTGGACTTCTAGGACACCAGTCTGATTCCTGCTCCTCTAAAGTTAAGTTTTCTGCTTTGACTGTTAGCATTAGTGTTTTGTTTTTGTTTTTCCTTGCTTTTCTGGATTCTGCCATTCCCTGCTGGGGTGAGCTTAATCTCCTTTTGCCTGTAGCTCTGTCTTCAGAATATTCCTGAGTACTGACATAGTCTTTTGAAGCCTAGCGTCTTCAGGGCCTTTTTCACTGTCAGTCTGTTGGCTCTTATTTTCATAGGGTTTTTCACGGATTGCAGACAGCAGCCTTCCTGTCCTTTTCTATCTAGTTTAGCTTGGGCCCCATCTTTGCTCAGTCTATCTTTCTGCCTGTGTTAGTATTTTCATCTTGCTTCACCTTCATTATATGTTGGGGGCTGCCTTTTGCTTTGGGGTCTGCTCTGGGGCAGTTTAGATTTCCCCTTTCTTTCTTTAGGCCTATTTATTTCTCCGGCTGTGATCGAGGGGTCTAGGGCATTGTAGGAACCCCCCACGGCTACTGCTAGTTGTGTTGATAGGTTCAGGGGTCTGCAATCCGATAGCTGCCAACTTCTCTGGTTTTCTGGACTTAGCTAGCATTTCTGTTTTTGCCTCCTACGGTGACTCAATCATAACAGCGTATATCTGCACAGAGATTGAAGCTTCAGAGACTGTGAGTTCTGTGGAAACTGTTTAGGTAAGGATACAAGGACAGAACAATGGAAAGGACACCATTCCAGACATTTGTCGGGAATCTCTCTCAGGCAAAACTAACAGGCCAAGGAGTGCAGGGCAAGAAGGTGGACCCAGGAAACTATAGACCAGTGAGTCTGACTTGTTTACCAGGAAAGATCTTTCAACAAATTATTAAACAACATGTATGTAAGTACCTGGATAAGAATGAAGTGATTAAACAGAGTCAGCATGGGTTTGTAACTAATAAGCCATGCCAGACTAACTTAATTTCCTTCTATGACAGAATCATTGACTGGTTGGATCAGGAAAATGCTGGAGATATAGTATATCTTGACTTCAGCAATGCATTTGACAAAGAGTCTCACACAATCCTTATTAAAAAAATGACTAAGTATGGAATGGATAAGGCAACTGTTAGGTGGATTCATAACTGGCTTAGTGATCGGACCCCAAGAGTGGTCGTAAATGGCTGCACATCCAGTTGTAAGAATATCTCAAGTGGGGTCCTACAGGGCTCTGTCCTGGGCCCAGTATTGTTCAAGATCTTCATCAATGATTTAGATGAAGGAATTGAGGGTAAACTGATTAAATTTGCTTGTGACACAAAGCTAGGAGGGATAGCTAATACTAGAGAAGAGAGAGGATTCAAAATAATATAAATAAACTGGAGCAGTGGGCAGCAGCTAACAGAATGGCTTATAACAGGGAAAAATGCAAAGTACTACATCTGGGCAAAAAAATGAACAAAGCATATACAGAATGGGAGAAATAGGGCTAAGCAACAGCACATGTGAAAAAGACTTGGGTATACTAATAGATCACATATTGAACATGAGTCAACAGTGTGATGCAGCAGCAAAAATGCAGATACAATTCTAGGATGTATTAAGAGAAGCATACAGTCTAGATCACGTGAAGTCATTATTGCCTTTTACTCCTCTTTAATCAGACCTCATCTGGAATACTGTGTCCAGTTTTGGGTATCACATCTTAAAAAAAGACATCAACAAACTGGAGCAAGTTCAGAGAAGGGCGACCAGAATGGTGACCAGTCTGCAAACCATGTCCTATGAGGAACGGTTGCAGGATTTGGGAATGTTTAGCTTGCAAAAGAGGAGATTGAGAGAAGACTGAAAGAAGACTTAATAGCTGTCTACAAATATCTCAAGAGCTGTCCCATTGTAGAAGGATCATCTTTATTCTCATTTGCACAAGGATAGACTAGAAGTAATGGGATGAAACTGAAAGGGAGTAGACACAGATTAGATATTAAAAAAAAAATTTTTTTTTTGACAGTGAGGGTGATCAATGAGTGGAACAGGCTGCCACGAGAGGTGGTGAGTTCTCCTTCAATAGAAGTCTTCAAACAGAGGTGGGACAGACATCTGTCTGGGAAGATTTAGTGAATCCTGTTTTCAGCAGGGGGTTGGGCCAGATTGCCCAGGAGGTCCCTTCCAACTCTACCATTCTATGATTCTATTAAAGAGAATCTATCAGCAGGATTGTGCATAGTAACCTGCACACACTGTCAGGTTGGCGCTGTTATACTAAATAAAATGATACCTGGATTGATGAAATCTGTCTTGTGGTTGTTCCTTAATCTTTATTTTCAGTTTTGTGTTAATGAGATTCTGGTGCTCTAAGGCAGGGTTGGGGTGTGTGGTGCTCTAATTAGGTATTAATAATGCAGACTGCTGGCAGGTCACTGATCCCTCAGTGTCCTGCCCCTAGTTTACATAATGAATACCATCACATACTGAATTAAAAAAAAAATGCTTCTGCAGGCAGATGCCAACCGTGGCACGTGTGCTGCAGCACAATCGCATGTTTACTGTGCACTTAACCCCTTTTCTCTATTTAACTGAGTGAGAAAAAAAACTCAATTTGAAAATGGCGCCTGCCATGCCTGCACAGTAGCAGCTGTCAGTGTAGCAGCTGTCAGTGTGTATAGAGATCTGATAGCTGCTATTGCGCAGGCGCCGGCAGTGCCATCTTGCTGGAGAAGTAAAAAAAAGTTTTCCTCCTCCAAGATTGCACCACCATAAAAAATATTCAGAAGAAAGACCGCCACCAATACAGTGTCACATTTTGACAGTACACATCTGCACCATAAAAAAAGATCGCTTCCATACAGTCAGATTCTACACCTCAAAAAAGCAATAATGATGACATTTGTTTCATATCCATGCACAAGAACATAAAAATAGATTATCAACAATTGGATAATGTTTTCATAAAGGTCACTGATGTTAATCGATGGGATAATCTTTGCAAAAACAATAAGGATAATAAAAAAATGAAACAAAAATAGAAAAAAATAATTTTTAATTTTAAGTTCCATCTGGTGGACAAGATTATATGTGCTGCTACCACAAAAAATCTAGCATATTTTGAACAATGATGTAGATCTACATGATGCTATTTAGAAGGTCTCCTTATTTCATATACGTGAGGGAAAAATCTAAATGATCTGTTAATTAAAAATCGCCTAAAAATTGGTTGGAAAAATCTACACCTACAGCCAATTTTAAGTGCAACCATTGCTCTTTCTGCAATCAGCTAATCTAACAGATAATCTTTAGGGAATCGGCCAGATTACACACCAGGTAAAACATTTCATCACTTGTAAAACAAAGTATGTGCTGTATGCGTTTTTATGTCCATGTGGATTTTTTTTTATAGTATTATTATTATATACAGTGGGTACGGAAAGTATGCAGACCCCTTTAAATTTTTCACTCTTTGTTTCATTGCAGCCATTTGGAAATTTCCAAAAAGTTCATTTTTTTCTCATTAGTGTACACTCCACACCCCATCTTGACTGAAAAAAAAACAGAAATGTAGAAATTTTTTTTGCAAATTTATTAAAAAAGAAAACTGAAATATCACATGGTCATAAGTATTCAAACCCTTTGCTCAGTATTTTTTAAAAGCACCCTTTTGAGCTAGTACAGCCTTGAGTCTAAAATAATGTAGTATATAGTAAAATCATTGCCTTCAGAGTAATTACTGATTTTTAAAGTGCTGACAGATTTGTAGTGCAGAAAAATACGTTGACGCTATAGAAATAATAATAATTATTATTGTTATTACTATTACTGTCAGTAACCTCTAAATGACCCCTGATATGCCTTTTAACGGTGGCAGTTAAGGGTGCTTAATTAACGGCGCTGAGGTTTAAGGTTATAGCGCCCCCCAGAGTCGGAATTTCTCCGGTGTCTCGGCTACCAGGGGTACCTGAGACCCCAGAGAACATGATTCGGGTTGGTTATTACTGACCTTGGTGTTGCGATCGATGCCGTTATTTACGGTACAACGGCGACTGAAAAAAAAGTCAGATTCTCCATTTAATTTCTCTCTCCTCTGATGTGATCGCACATCAGAGGAGAGAGAAATAGGATACCCCTATCCCCCGCTCCCCCAGTACCTTATGTACTAGATTAGGTTGTCTCCTGTTCCCCCGGGCCCCACTCCTTCCTCCAGCAGAAAGAAAATGGCAGGCGCATGCGCAGTGCACCCACCAAGATCTGCCTGTCTGCACCCGGCAACCGATGAGAATTTTCTCATTGTCTGCTGGGTTTTGATTTCTGTAATAAACCCTATCACAGTGATAAAAACCCCCAATATTTGGTACATATGGCAGCACTTGGGCTGTGCCTCTCTCTTCTCTCCTCATAGTTGTTCTGGGAGAGAAGAAAGAGATAGACTACAGTTGAAATGCTGCCCTGTCACAATTATAAAAAATAATTTCTGCGTCCGCAAGCTTAAAAAATATCCAATTACCCACCCCGTGCTCCATAATCCCCGCATCCCCATTGTCAGGGGAGTATAAAATAAATATATATATATTTCATCATTTTTTTAATTATTTTTTTTGCAGTTAAGACTAGGGATACACGTATTATGGCTAGGGTTAGGGTTACATGTATTAGGGTTAAAATTTCACGTATCAGGGTTAGGGTTACACGTATTAGGGTTATTGTTAGCAGGAAGAAATACTAGAATTAGATTAGGGTTAGTTTTTCATTAGGCAGGGAATTTAATTAAATGTTCTGCCGGACTTTCAGCCCAGAGCAAGTGTACAGCCTGCTTTGCTCCGGTAGCTCCAGCAATGAACCAGAATCTGCCTCTGAAATAGAGCAGTTCCCGATGGTAGCGCAGTCGGTCGTCACTGCTGAAGCTTCAGAGGCAGGACCAAGTACCACAGTTCCCCCACCGCTGTGTTGTAATGACACCTCAAATTCCCCTCTTTTCTACAGTCCCTGGTATAAGAGTTGATGTCTCTAATTTTACCCCCATTGATTTTTTCACATTTTCATTAGCCCAGAGGTCCTACAATATATCTCTCAAAAACCCACTGCCTCTCATTCCCGTTCCTGGATCCCCACAAATATCCCCGAAATAAAAAAAAAATTTAGGCCTTACCCAGAATATGGGTTTAGTAAAAAAAAAACACACTCCACTCCTACTGGGCAACAAATGCTGTGCACAGTACCCTTGTATTTGCAGCCGACATGTCCTGAGTCCGTTATGAAGCCCTGATGAGATTCCTCCACTTCAGTCACAATTCCCAAGCCCCCCAAGAACTGAACCCAACTATGATTGGCTAAATAAATTGAGACCCCTAATTTCCCTACTACAAAATTCATTTTTGCATTCCTATACCCCAGAGAAAAATGTGGCAGTCGACGATTCCTCGAGTTATAAGGGCCTTCTGTCATTTCGCCAATTTATCCCCTCCAAGCGAACCAAATACGGCATAAAATTATATAAAACCTGCGAGAGCTCATCACGGTGCACTTCCACCTTCCTAATTTATGAAGATAGGGACCGCAAAATTAAACCCCCACACTGCTCCCAGACAATTGACATCCCAGGCAAAATTGTCTGGGACCTAATGATGCCCTTTCTCCATCAAAGTTACCATGTGTCCATGGACAACTATTACACAAGCATCCCCCTATATAAATATAAGGGTCTGTGGGACAGTCAGGATAAACCGAGTGGGGTTTCCATCACAGTTGATGTCTAGATGTTTGGATAAGGGGGCGTCATTCTCACTTGCAAGTGACCAACTTCTTGTAGTGAAGTGGAATGAAAGGAAGGACGTCTACATGCTGACCACACAGCATATGGACATCACTGTTGCAGTCAGAGACAGGGGTGTCACCAGGGCAAGGAAAAATCGGTCTGCATCACAGACCATAATAAATATATGGGATGCATTGACTTGTCAGACCAGGTTCTGCAACCATACCTGGTCATGCAGAAGACCAGGGCCTGGTACAAAAAGGTGGCAATCTACCTTATTCAAACTGCCACATACAACAGTTTTGTCCTGTATAAAAAATCCCAAGGACCGCTTACATTGCTTCAGTTTCAGGAAAAAAATGTTGAGAGCCTCATGTTTGAGTCAATGGCACAGGGGGAAGCCTTCGAGTCTGAGGATTCCAGGAGACTTTCAGAGTGCCATTTTCCTCACCCTGTCCCTGTCACTCCCACCCAAAGGTATCCTCAAAAAAGATGCCAGGTTTGTAGGAAGTATGACAGATGGAGTGATTCCCTGTACTATTGCCCCACGTGCCCATCCCAACCAGGCCTTTGTATCACCCTCTGTTTTGAGATCTTCCACACCACCTACAATTAGTTATTTTTTTAAAATAATTTTTACTTTCTGTTTAGTGGCCCCAGTAGAGTAATTTTGGAACAAGTAATGGAGAAAATTTTCATCAGTAGATCCCATTTTACCCAATTTCAATGAATTCCATCAATCACATACAAGACTACTATTCCAACAAATTCTCGTCCATGTACCCACGTCTGTACACTCCAGAGTGTGGAGCCCACAAATGTTCTTGAAAAGTCAGGTCATCTGAAAATTAATTCTAGGACTTGATTCACAAACATTTTTGACAATTTATCCAACTTTGTTTCCATTTTTTTCATAAATAAAAGCAAGTCATATCGAATAAATTTTACCACTCACATGACATACAATATGTCACAAAAAACTCTCTCAGATTCAGTGGGATCCATGGAAGTGTTCCAGAGTTATAACCTCATAAAGTGACAGTGGTCAGAATTGTAAAAATTGGCCTGGTCATTAAGTAGCAAATTGGCTCTGTCACTAAGGAGTTAATAGATGGCTGTTGCCCTATCCATGTGTGATCAAGTATGATCACAATATTTTAAATACATAATTATTTTTTATATGTAAATTTATAACATGCATATTGCTGTTGTATAAGCAAATGAAACATATGCATTCATTTTTCAAGTTCTCTTTCAAAAAAGCATATTTTCATCCTGTAAATGAAATATTAACACTTACAAATACATAATTAATCTCTGTATTGCTATCAGCAATTCTAACTAAGCCCCTATGTGGCTTTTTCAATATTATGTATAATTTAGCCCATTAACAATCCCTAAAGAAGCTATGTTGAAATCCCTTTATGAGAAGCACATCTGTTCTAATATTAAAAATCGAAGAAACTAATGTATAATTCTGTTTAGTTTTACAGTCAATCTGGCTTATACCTTTTAAATATTTATTTTGATATCTAGGACCCATTTTGACGTGGCCAATAAAAATTAAAGGCATATGAGTTTGAGGAGTAGATAAAAGTAGGTAAACAGTCACGTAATTCAAATACTGTAAACTTTGTGAAGACACTTTGAAATGTATTTTTGGTGTCAGATAAATAGAATCTTTGTTAACAATATTCCAAGATAAGAAATAAATAAGTCAATAAATAAGAATCCTACAACTTATTGATGTTACTGTTTCCCTTGTGAAAATGATCCACACTAATCCTAAAATATTACCACAGTAATTAAAATTTACAAACTAAATGATAGATTAAAATACTTTGATGATAGTTTAAAAATGCAGTGTGATATATGCAGTAGGCTACCAATGAATTGTTTGATTATTTAAAAAAAAGTAATTATTTATTTTTTATGCAGGGAATTAATTTTATTTTAAGATGCATATGCCATGACAAAATTTCAAGAAGCTCTATGTGTGCATTGTTCTGCCCATTTTGTGCAGCTAGATATTTTTAAGTGTTGTTCCAGCTTTCACCAGTAGGTGTCATAAGTTGCCCTTCTCCTTTTATTCCTGTGTTTGGAATTTTCTGTTCCCGAATTGTTAATTGTTCAGAACCGCTCCTTCTTCTAGCCTTGGTCAACAACATGTAACCATTCTCCAGCGTCTCCTGAGCAGCCCACATGTGTTTAGCTCAGCTCTTTGCAAAACCATTGCTATAACAAGCAGATTCCAATAATGATAATGCAATTATGAGTTATGCATCTGTGTTAGAAGCCATAATGCAGCCCTCATGATGTTTGCATTGCATGCTCAGCTCCTGTGATGTTATTTCACTGCATGTTTGTTATAAGCATTCTCTAGTTATGCATCCTCTGTTCAGTGAGTGTAAAGCTGGCAGCCACTAGTTGTGTTAAATATTTCTTTCCCCTTTGCTGCTGTGTATGTTATATTGCCCAGCTCTTATATAATGCATGATGACAGCATCCTGTATCATTGCTACTGTTGTGATAATTCCCTGCATTGCTATTAACTGCCAGTATTGTGTATTGTATACTGTCTAAGTACTGACATGCTGTATTATCTGTCTTTTGTCATTTTTACCTGAATCATCCACATTTTGTACAACAATCTGCTGAATTATCCATCTGTTTTCATCTCCCATCGTTGTCCATATCATCCCAATACATAATAGACTTAAGCACCCATACAGTCTTATTTCTGGGAGTGGATAAAAGGTTAACGCCGTGTGCTGGAATCCACACAGCATCATACTTGGAAGAAGGCAGAACAGTAAAAACGGACCGCTGGTCGCATGCGGTGGTTACCCAGGCTATAGGGCACCGCTACCACCCAAACTGCTCTGCATACGGGTACTACAGCAGCCGCCACACAGCCGCAGAGACAAGAGCACAGGGCTCAGTAAAATGGACCACTGGTCACGCGAGGTAGTTACACAGACTTTAAGGGACCGCTGTCACCCAGACTGCTCCGCATGCGGGTATTACAGCAGCCGCCATACAGCCGCAGGGAATAAGAGCCCAGGGCTCAGTAAAGGACTGCTGGTCGCACGTGGTATTGCATAGACTGTACGGGACCGCTAACACCCACACTGCTCCGCATATGGGTATCACAGTAGCCGCCATACAGCCGCAGAGCGCTACTGAAGCCCGCCAAGAAGAAGTGCTACATCTTTACCACCACGCGGAAGCCTGCCAAACATAGATTGTTTCCCTCCAATATACTCATCAGTACTCAGCTAAACGCACAATGTCTCGGCAAAGCACTCAAAATGAGGTCACGAGCAAGCTCCAGCAGATCATCGTTAGCAGAGCTAGCTGCTGTCGCACGCGCCGAGGCCGAGGCAGACAAAGCAAGATCTTCCTTCGCCGAACGAGAGATGCATCTAAAGCTGAGACAAGCAGATCAAGATACGAAAACTGCACGTCTGCAAGCCGAAACCGAATGTCTGCAAGCAGAGAGGCCGAAACCGCACGTCTGCAAGCCGAAACCGCACAGCTGCAAGCAGAGAGAGAGGCCGAAACCGCACGCCTGCAGGCAGAACTAGAAAGACTTGCTGCAGACAAAGAGACAGCAGCTGCCATAGCATTCATCATGGCTAATTGTTGAACTTAGAATAAAATTGTTTCTTTTTATTGCAAAAATTCTCTATTAGAGCGTGCGATGATTTTCATTACTTTAGTTCACGTAACAAAACCCTTTTTCAAATCCAAAATGCACAGAAAACAAACATACAAAACTTACTGCTGAACTTCAAGGCCTAGGTGAAACCACATCTCTCTACTTATCTTAGATCAAGCAACAAAATCAGAGCATCCATGGATGTGGCTCTATTATTAAAGGAACCAGAAAAACATTAACAACCTTAGGAAAACTAAATGTAAAACTAAGGTACACTGTTTTTAGTTGCATCCTGCATCAAGTTTTAAACAAAGCCATGTTATCCATCCAAACTTCAAGAGCTAACAACACAGTATAACGCGACACTCCATCGTGTACGTCCATTATTTGTCCATGCTTCTCCACCCGACTTAGTTCACGTAACAACATCCTTTATCCAATCCAAAATACAAAGAAAACTAAAAAAAAAGTAAAACAAAGAAATATAAACAATTAACCGCTGAACTTCAAGGCTTAGGTGAACCCACACCTCTCTCTACCTATCTTAGTCCAACGAAACCACCGCATCCATGATATGGCTCTTATCCTGCGATCTGTGCTACTCTTATCATTATGAATTCTATGGAAAATTAGAGCTAAAAATAAAAGTACCAGCAAATAAACCTTATTTACTTCCCAGGGGGTCTGAAAGAAAACAGAAAACATCCAGCATACTAACAAATCCTGCTATAATTGCAATAACATTGCACCTCAGATAAAGCCTTTCTGCCTCCTGTTGTAATAAAGGTGCAGGAGATGAGTATGTCACCACGGAACAGACGGACCAACAGATAAAGGGAGGTTTATTTGCAGGGGAAACCACTGACAAAATTAACAGTGCAAATATAAATATTATGAAAACGAGTTATGTAAGCAGACAAAAAGCATCATCAGTATTAAACAGCATAAAAAGTAGTTTTCCTATGGAAGAACTTATCAGTCTGAAGGGGTCTTGATTGAAGGGTCACTCTTCTCCCACGTTGGTGCCGAATCACCAGCAGTGCTTGTCATCTGGAGTACTCTGTATCCTGTGCCTTTAACAATGTCCAGCCGAGATATGAGGGGTTTCTGCAGGGGCCAGAGGGGTATGAGACAAACGATATCCCCTATGCCCCGAGTCCTTCTCTCTAACTCTTCAGCGATGCTCTCTCACCGGAATCAGGGTCTCTGAATTAACACAAAAGTTAATGGAACCTCGTACGTGGTACAGTCTCTCTAAACAGGTCACAGCCCTGTCACTGGGTGCAGTCTCTTTGCAAAGGACAGTCTTATCACAGAGCACAGTCTCTTTGCAGGGGACAGTCTTATCACAGAGCGCAGTCTCTTTGCAGGGGACAGACTTATCACAGAGCGCAGTCTCTTTGCAGGGGACAGTCTTATCACAGAGGTGAGAGCGCAACTTTCCTGACACTGCAGTACCCGGCTTCACGTACTCACGGTCTGCAGTCTCTGTGTGTGGCCTCTCTGTCTCTGGCTGACGTACGGGAGATCTCTCTCTCAGTCTTTGTCAGCGTCCTCCCCTTTCTCCTGTCTGGGCTTCTCTGGGGAAACCCCGCACACTTTTCCCGCTCTCAGCTCACCTCCCTTCCTGTTCCTGGCTGCTGAACAGGCTGCTTTTCTGTCCCCGGGGGAACCTGCTGCCCTGCTCAATGGTTCCGGGCATGGAGCAGAGGAGGCACTTGGCTCTTCCTATAATAATGATAATAATAAATTTTATTTATATAGCGCCAACATATTCCGCAGCACTTTACATTTCAGAGGGGACTTGTACAGACAATATACATTACAGTATAACAATAATCACATAGATCATAACAAATGCCAAGAGGAATGAGGGCCCTGCTCGCAAGCTTACAATCTATGAGGAAAGAGGTAGACACGAAAGGTGGGTGGTAACAGTTGCCCTGATTGTATGGACCAGCCATAATGTTAAGTGTGTATCAGTACAGACACAGAGGGCTAATGGATGCATAAAGCATGTGGGAACATGATGCGGGGAATCTGGTTATGGTAAAAAACTTTTGGCTGTGCCACATAGGGATAGATTAGGTTAATGTGTTGAGGCGGTAGGCCAGTCTTGCACTTCACCCCCTTACACTGTCTAACCTCACTGGTCTAACAATACATTTAAATTGCAAAAGAGCAAACCTAGTAAATAGAAGAAAGGTAAAAGAAATAAAACAAAACAACCAATCAGAAAAACTAGAAGCTAGTCTGAAACTCTGATAAACTGAGTTTACATCAAGGCCTCACCAGCCTTCCTGGTTGCAATTGTCCATTTTGAGGTGTCCGAACATGGTGGGGCACATGAGACTGAGAGAAAATGTCATTATGTCTGTGTAAATGAACCAAGGAGAAAATAAGGAGTAAAGGATTCAAAAAATTATTAATGCTAAATTACAAATTTTATTTATCAAATGCACAGACAGGTGAATACAATGAAAGTAGCAGCAAAGTTACAGATATAAAGACAACTAACAGGACGGACTAGAAGGGGAACATGCAATAAAACATGTGCACCAATATTACCAAAAGTGGCGGTGAGGCATGCCCATAGATAATAGTAACCTAGCCATTCAAGGCACATACAGTCATATGTAAAAGTTTGGGCACCCCTATTAATGTTAACCTTTTTTCTTTATAACAATTTTGGTTTTTGCAACAGGTATTTCAGTTTCATATATCTAATAACTGATGGACTCAGTTATATTTCTGGATTCAAATGAGGTTTATTGTACTAAGAGAAAATGTGCAATCTGCATTTAAACAAAATTTGACCGGTGCAAAAGTATGGGCACCCTTATCATTTTCTTGATTTGAACACTCCTAACTACTTTTTACTGACTTCATGAAGCACTAAATTGGTTTTGTAACCTCATTGAGCTTTGAACTTCATAGCCAGGTGTATCAAATCATGAGAAAAGATATTTAAAGTGGCCACTTGCAAGTAGTTCTCCTATTTGATTCTCCTATGAAGAGTGGCATCATGGGCTCCTCAAAACAACTCTCAAATGATCTGAAAACAAAGATTATTCAACATAGCTTTTCAGGGGAAGGATACAAAAAGTTGTCTCAGAGATTTAACCAGTCAGTTTCCACTGTGAGGAACATAGTAAGGAAATGGAAGAACACAGGTACAGTTCTTGTTAAGCCCAGAAGTGGCAGGCCAAGAAAAATATCAGAAAGGCAGAGAAGAAGAATGGTGAGAACAGTCAAGGACAATCCACAGACCACCTCCAAAGACCTGCAGCATCATCTTGCTGCAGATGGTGTCACTGTGCATCGGTTTGCGTGGGTTTCCTCCGGGTACTCCGGTTTCCTCCCACACTCCAAAGACATACTGATAGGGAATTTAGATTGTGAGCCCCATCGGGGACAGTGATGAAAATGTGTGCAAACTGTAAAGCGCTGCGGAATGTTAGTGGTATATAAAAATAAAGATTATTATTATTATAAAGGAAGCAAAACTCATGGACTCATTAAGGCCCCCCCATTAAGGGTCGATAAGTCCATACTCACTCTTCTTGGAGCCACCTTGGTCGTCCTCCTTGTCACTTCTCTGCTGTTTGAAAAGGTCCTTTTACCTCTGGATTGCCTTTTTTCTGACCAGCTGGACTTTTGCATGAGAACGACTATGACTTTATGGAAGAATGGATTGGTAAATATCACCCCAAACTCTCCAAGATTACTTCAAAGGAAAAAGAAAAACATTAAAATCTGCCTGGTAACAAAAGATTGGGTTCTCTGTTAAAGATTTTGCTCTGTGTATAGTCCGTATTGAAAATCTGTTCACACTGTATCAATGTAATCTGTCCACGTCCCTCTGGCCTGATCAGTTGACAGACGATGACCAGACATTCACACAGCAAAACACAAAAACAAAATCTCAACAGTGAGCCTGTAGCTCGCCATTGTAAAAGGAAGAGTTTATCCCTGATCACGGTACCATGGACTTGAAATTACTTGTGTTAAAAGGTAACTTCAAATCTCAGAGAGACAGAAGATTCAGGGAGTATAAACTTATGACAACCTTTGACTCACTCAGTGCAGGAATGAATGTGTCCCTTGTAGCATAGTAACAAAGTAACATATTTAACAAGGACAAAAAAAAGACATTTGTCCATCCAGTTAAGCCTGTATTCCGTCAGTATAAATTCCCAGATCTACGTCTATACGTCTGTATTGTTACGCTCCAGGAAGACATCCAGGCCTCTTTTGAACCCCTTGACTGAGTTTGCCATTACCACCTCCTTAGGCAAGGAATTCCAGATTCTCACTGCCCTAACAGTAAAGTATCCTCTTCTGTGTTGGTGGAAAAACCTTCTCTCCTCCAGACACAGAGAATGCCCCCTTGTGACTGTCAACTTCCTTGGTATAAACAGATCCTCGGAGAGATATTTGTATTGTCCCCTTATATACTTATACATGGGTGTTAGATCGCCCATCAGTCTTCTTTTTTCTAGACTAAATAATCCTACTTTTGCTAATCGCTTTGGGTATTGTAGTTCCCCCATCCCCTTTATTAATTTTGCTGCCCTCTTTTGTACTTGATCTAGTTCCATTATATCCTTCCTGAGCACCGGTGCCCAAAACTGTACACAATACTCCATGTGCGGTCTAACCAGGGATTTGTACAGAGGCAGTATAATGCTCTCATCATGTGTATCCAGACCTCTTTTAATGCACCCCATGATCCTGTTTGCTTTGGCAGTCACTGCCTGGCACTGGCTGCTCCAGGTAAGTTTATCATTAACTAGGATCCCGAAGTCCTTCTCCATGTCAGATTTACCCAGTGGTTTCCCGTTCAGTGTGTAATGGTGATATTGATTCCTTCTTCCCATGTGTATAACCTTACATTTATCATTGTTAAACAGCATCTGCCTCATTTCGGCCCAGGTTTCCAACCTATCCAGATCCATCTGTAGCAGAATACTATCTTCTCTGGTATTGTCTGCTTTAAATAGTCTTGTATCATCTGCAAATATGGATACTTTGCTGAGCAAACCTTCTACCAGATTGTTAATAAATATGTTGAAAAGAATAGGTCCCAACGGTGACCCCTGCATGGATTTATGTCTTTTTACATCAATTAAGGAATTTGCTCTTCAGACCTTGTGGGGGCATCACAACACAGAACCAAACCCCAATCAGAGGAAAATAAAACTTTCACACTCCTTATCTATGAACTATTCCAATATTTGTGTTTATCCCTCTCCCGTAATGATAGTTCTGCTTCACGTCACTTGTCTTATCTATTGCATTATTTCTGTGCTGTGTTGTGCATAAATATGTGATTCTTCAGATTTTGTATTAGTCTATGCCTGATGAAGAGACCTGAGTGGTCTCGAAACTTGCAATTTGTTACCATCTGATCAGTTAGCCAATAAAAGGCATAAACCACCGAGAACTCTCAATTCTAAATATTTTTCTATCATTTTCTCATCATTTACATATCATTGCAATTAGAATGTTGAGCAGCATATATATATATACACATATATATACTTACACACTTTATATATATATATATATGTGTGTGTGCATATATATATATATATATATATATATATATAAATATGTATATATATATATATATCATGCCACATGGAATTATAATGTATATATGATTTTAGGTACTTTAGTTTTGATTACAGTGTTTATTACATGTAATATTTTCTTTCAAGGAGTCTTCAGAAATCAATTTTGTCCCTGCTCTTCACAGACCAATTGGTTGATCAAATGAGAAGCCTGTGAAAGCTGCAGGTAAATTAATAGCTGGGGATGTGCCCTACCAACATGCCTGGCTGCTCTTGAGATTCTTCTGAAACCTGAATTATTTGTTCTGAGATAGAAGCTGTACTCATGCCTCTGTGAGTCAATTCTTTGTAACAGCTGCCAATATTTTTATACCTGAGAGATTTGCTTCATTCTTTATTATTGCTCAGAAATCAATACTCCCATTGCCCTCACAAAATGCTATACAAGCACTATTGGCATTTCACTTGACAATGAAGGGTATCAACATCAATCTCAGACATTGCACACTTCGCTAACCCTGTTCCGCTTCTCTATAGCCTACTTCTATTTTATCCCTGCCAATTGTGTTGCTTTATTTACATTACAATATTATTGCATTAAAAGATCCCTGTTACATCAATAATATTCTTCAAATTACACATAAAAGACAACATGAGTTTGTTAAAATGTAAATACTACCACATATTACCATATAAACTTGGCACAAACTCTCTGGGAAAGTGCAGAGTAAACCTGATGTATTTTATTCCTTCTATGGATTAACTGCACTGGCTAACTATGTTTTAGCATTTTATTGCTTCTTCAATTTTATAAACATGACAAAAAAAAATGTCTAGTGTGGAATAATGAAAAAATTGTTTAATTACATTGATGCACCACTGCACTAGCCGAGAACCGAATTTTTAGATTTTTGTATAGAGATGTCTTCCTTTGGTACATTCATTGCTAGGACCTCATTTTATGCACAATGAAGGAATTTGCATAACTTGAGAAATTGCCCATAGCCTAATTACAATGTACATAATGTTGCCAGCAATGTTATAGTGGATCTGAATGTAAAAGGGGTTGCCCACCACTCGGATAACCTGTTTTCAATCCGTGTGGTTGCCCCCACTGAAATAATAACACCTATACTCACCTCCAATGCCCAGCCGTGTCGGTCCTGGGAATTGCATAACATTGTTACATCACTCGATCCCTGCAGCCAATCAAAGGCTGTTTTAAGCCCCCGTTACACACTGCAATATCGCTAGCAATATCGCTGTAAAGTCACCAATTTTGTGACGTTGCAGCGATATTGCTAGCGATATCGCTGCATGTGATACTTACCTCCGACTGGCTCCCCCGCTGGTTATCGCTGATCGCGCGAGAAGCTCCTGGACCATTCCTCGTCGGTCACTTCCTGCGGCGCCGACAAGCGAGGCGTGGAGCCGGGCGGGAGGACGCAGGATCGCCTAGTGTGACAGGTAAGTAGCGATCCCCATCCCCAGCGATGTCGCTGGTGAGATCTGCCTGTTTGGCAGCTCACTAGCAACCACCTAGCGATGCACCAGCGATCCTGACCGCGTCATATCGCTGGTCGGGATCGCTGGTGCATCGCTAGGTGTAACGGTACCCTAACTCTCCCTGTTTTCGGAGATATCACAAACATTCAGAGGAAATGAAAGCTGCTGCAAACCTCATGATCTGGGGAGATGTTCAATTCTTTGTTTTGTACTTGTTTTACAGACTTCTTACTCTGTAGAACACAGGGAGAGACAGCCGCTAATCTCCTTATTACCTAAAAAATATAGACCTCAGACCAGACCCAAGATTAGGACCCACCTTCCCCTTTACAGACTTCAGACTAAACATTCAGAAACATAGAAAATCTAGTTTCTGAAATAAAGTGTTGAGTTTCTAGGCCACTTTTTACCATCTTTTCTTAAAGATCTGTCTATTTATGGGAATTTCCAGGCATTTTACAAGAGTTGGCAAGTGTGAGCCGAACCTGTGACCACATTGCAACAATCCGCACAAGAATACAAATTGCCACACACAATGATACTGTTCAGAATTTGTTGCCAATGATTCAATTATTGATTAGCATAATTTTTTTTTCTTCCATGAAAAGTAATTTCTAACTCATAAAATTCCCCAATATAAAAGTCACACATCTCAACATTTCACAATTTGCAAAGCATGTATTTTGGAGGCTTCTATACTGTTATAAACATAACATGCCATACCTCTTTTTTGGTTTTGCTACATTTTTTCACATTTGGGTACAATTTTTTTAGAAACTTTTATTAGAATTTTTTCTTTAATCTCTTACCGACATCGGGCGTAAAAGTACGTCAATGTCGGCCTCCCTCCCTTTGATGTGGGCTTCGGAGATGAGCCCACATCTTTCCCAGGACATGTCAGCTGTTTTGAACAGCTGACACGTGCCCGCAATAGCCACAGGTGGAATCGAGATCCACCCGTGGCCATTAACCCATTAAATGCAGCTGTCAAACGCTGACAGAGGCATTTAACAAGAGCTTCCAAAAATCGTGCCAAAAATCCACCAACCGGTAACCCGCGTCACATGATCGCAGGTCACCGATGTGTTGGCATGACAACCGGAGGTCTCCTGGAGACCTCTATGGTTGTCAGTGACGGTTTGCTGTGAGCGCCACTCAGTGGTCGGCACTCATAGCAAGTGAATAATTCTACAACAAAGAGGCGAACTGATCATTGCCTCTTTGTAGCAGAGCCGATCGGGTTATGGCAGCTTCTAGTCTCCCATGGAGACTATTGAAGCATGCCAAAAGTGAAATTTTTTTTTAAAAAATATAAAAAAATAAAAAAATGTAAACGTTCAAATCACCCCCCTTTCGCCCCATTCAAAATAAATCAATAAAAAAATTAAATATACATATATTTGGTATTGTCGTATTGTTCAGAATCGCCCAAGCTGTCAATTTAAAAAAGGATTAACCTGATTGCTAAATGGTGTAGCTAGAAAAAAGTCAAAACACCAGAATTAAGTTTTTTTGGTAGCCACGACATTGCATTAAAATGCAATAATGGGCGATCAAAAGAATGTATCTGCACCAAAATGATATCATTTAAAATGTCATCTCAGCATGCAAAAAATAAGCTCTCACCCAACCCAAGATCACAAAAAATGGACACGCTACGGGTATAGGAAAATGGCGGAAATTTATTTTTTTAACAAAGTTTGGAATTTTATTCATCACTTAGGCTGGTTTCACACTTGCGTTTTTTGTGCTGCGTTTTTGCACGTACATGCACATGCGTTTTTTTCCCCTATATTTAACATGGGTGCGCATTGTCACGCGTTTGTACGTGTTTGTATGCGCATGCGGTTTTTTGTAGTGTGCGCCCAGGTGCACAAAATGCAACCTGTTGCATTTTTGATGCCTCCGACCTGTCTCAAAAAAAAGCATGCACACGCAATGCGCATGGAATTCACCCAAAAATACATTAAAGTCTATGGGTGCGCTGACGTGCGCATGGTCATGCGCGTTTAAAAACGCATGCATTTTTTTGTAAAAACCATGTGCAAAAAAACGCATTAAAACGCATGATGCATTTTTTATGCATGTTTGCACTGCGCAGCGCAAAAAAACGCAAGTGTGAAAGTAGCCTTAGATAAAAAAGAACCTAGACATGTTTGGTGTCTATGAACTTGAAATGACCTGGAGAATCATAATTGCAGGTTAGTTTTAGCATTTAGTGAACATAGTAAAAAAGCCAAACCAAAAACAAGTGTGGGATTGCACTTTTTTTTTGCAATTTCACTGCACTTAGAATTTTTTTCCTGTTTTTTAGCACACAACATGGTAAAACCAATGGAGTCTTTCAAAAGTACAACTTGTCCCGCTAAAAACAAGCTCTCACACAGCCATATTGATGGAAAAATAAAAAAGTTAGGCTCTGGGAATAAGGGGAGTGAAAAACAAAAATGCAAAAATGAAAATACCTCCGGGGGGTTAAGGGGTTATTAACAAAGAATTATAATTACACTAAACAACATACCGTGTTTAGTCAAAATGTTTTACCTGAAGCTTTGGCAGTTAGGCAGTTAGTGGTGCAGTTGTGAGCTATACGACAATTAAAAAGATAAAAATGCCCTATCACTAATGATGAGCGAGCATGCTCGCCAATACTCTATACTCCCCTGAGCATCACACTGCTCGAGAAGCTTGGAGCTCGCCGAGTATTTCAGGGGATGCTCAACGGGAGCACGGGTCTCCTCCCTGCATGCATGGCGCTCTTTAGACAGCCAATGAATAGGCAGTGATTGTCTGCCACACACTTGCAAGACTAGAGATAGGGAGGGCACCACCAGCAATAGACAGGGGATACACCAATGGTCAATATAAAAAGCCAAATAGTCATAAAAGAGAAAGCTATTGACCAAGAGCTGGGATCACCACAATGAATCACAAAAAATATCAATTTTTATTAAGTGTCAAACAGACCAAAACAAAGTTAAAAACATCTAAAAGTCATGAAATGACAGTACACCCAAAAAAAGGTTAATAATATAACCTATACAGGTACCCCTATCACAAATGGTACAGGTATAATGAAGACAAATGGTTAGTCCATAAGAACAATAATTTGAACCATATAAATGTGATACAAAAACATACATGGAAAATGCTTAAGTATTATGGACACAATAAGAACCCAATAGCAGACTGCTATATACAATATATCATAGATCTAACTGCCCTCAATTGTAGAAGAAGGACATAGTCTGGAAACGAGAGAAATATCTCAAAATGCATCTAGGCCCTGGAAAAAATGATGCACAGAGCCACAAAGCCATGCTCAAAAATAGCACATGACATGTGCATTTGAATATGTAGCAGCCGTACCATACCAAAGTTAGGGGGAGCCTGTGGAAAATGCCCGACGCGTGTCGCTATCAAGGTAGCTTCGTCAGGGGCTGAAAAACTGGTCTAACCAACATACCATATATATGATACTCATAATGCACAATAAGAAACAGCTGCGGTAAGTACCTGCATGATAACATGTAGAGAGGCGGAGCACAACAATCAGTTAACGTGAGTTAGCATTTCAAATGTAACATCCGGCGGAAGAAGGTCACTCACATCAGAAATACGACATCGCGCCTGCATCTCAAGCTATCCCGGCGTCCCTTCCGGCGGAGGAAGGACATTCAAATCTCCCTATCTATAGTGACTTCCGGCGGATGGAGGTCACCCACATCAGGAAAAAACATCGCGCCTGCATTTCAGGCTGTTCCGGCATCACTTCCGGCGGAAGAAGGTCATTCAGATCACCGCCACTAAAGTACCATCCGGCGGAAGAAGGTCGCTCAGATCCCCTCCACTAAAGTGCCATCCGGCGGAAGGAGGTCAATAGAGATAAAACATATAACGCCTGCATCTCAGGCTGTCTCGGCGTCCCTTCCGGCGGAAGAAGGTCACCCCGATCGCAATATCTAAAGTAGGGCAGCACATCCGCACACCAGGTACACCGTGCCCAGGTGTCCCGTCTGGCGGAAAGAGGTCACTAATGCCACTCTATCCAGAAATGGGCTGTGCACCCGCTCAACTAATGCCTCCATGATAAAAGCCCACATATCTTCAAAAAGAAGGTCATTTTGGCCAATTCTCCTGAGGCCGTCTATAATGTTATAATTATACAAGGAGTCACATAAATACACATGAGTCTGTCTAGGACACTGAGGGTATCAAATCATTGATTAACCATGAAAAAGGTCCATGCACACCCGGTTAACGTGTAGGTTTTTGAAAAAGAAAAAAAAAAAAAAATCTCTCCCGTGATTGAACATACTTTAAACCCGGTGGAATAAAGCCCTTGCTCAACAATTATTCCATGTTGAGGACCATAAAAAACAGTCGCTTCAACAAAATCTACTACGGACACTGCACAATCTATAATTTAATGCGTCACTGTACATGCACCTTAAGAGATGGTAAAAATTTCACACTATACACACATACCAACAGATTTGCAAAAGTCTAGGTATAAGACCAATTTATTACGCATACACCTTACACAGCTCAGATATTTATATAAAACAGCAAACCGCACAAAGCAGATGCCAATATAGAATAAATGCAAATATACTATATAGAATGGAGCTCCTAGAAACTATGCGACGTATTATTTATTCAGGTGCCTAATCGTTATGCTTATAATTGGTATACCACCTTGATAAACATGCATCAGAAAACATTGTCATGGTATCTGCAGGTTATAATTTAAAGGCGTCATTAAATAGGGAGATCATAGGTCATGACACACAATTCGTAATTGAAAGCTGCAGTATCGAAAATACAGCTATAGATATCACTAATCAAATAGGGGACAATCAGGGCAGATGATACTCGCAGCCTGCCTCGCCAAAACACACAATGTCCCATCATAAAAGATGGTATTATTAATTTAAACAGAGGTATGCGGATCCAAATAGATTCCAGAAAAATATTTTTTATTTACTATTACACGGCCTCAAAAGATACTGCCTAAGTGATCCTGGACGCCATAAGGTTCCAGGTCACTGTGATATTCCACAGGCTCCACCCTAGACGGTCTACAAAAGAACACAATGAACATGGGTGGTGTATCATGAAGGGCATAGGTACCAAAAAATTTTTTTTTTTTTTTTTTTTTTTTTTATCTTACATCCATCTCAGATATAAAACGAACCTATTATGGATACACCTAACAAATGGTGAAACCAAAATGAACTATCCAATATCAAGACAGACAAAGTCGGATAATATCCATAAATGGTAAATACATATGGCAAAGTCCAGGGTCCATAAATGTCCGGCCAGATCCACATTCAGGCATTATCCAGTTGATCTTCAGGCAGGTCATAAAAGTCCTACGATGGAGAGTCCTATAGGACAAGGTGTACTTGAAGCTGATGGAAAACCAAACCAAACCGGGTGCGAGTTGATGGATTTTGCAGATAGAATGTATGAGAAATCAACAAACATCATATCTGTTTATAAAAACCGGTAAAAAGGAGATCCTCATTCAGTCTCAATGGTGTCCGACTCCTAAGATTGAAAATCCATTTAGACTCTCGTTTCAATAACTCCAAAGAAATGTTTCCTCCACGGATATCTGATGGAATTGATTTAAGTCCCATTACTCGTATACCAGTGTGACAACTATTGTGCTCACGCAAAAAGTGTAGAGCCACCGAGCTTAAAGTTTTACCTTTTTCTTTATCAACCCTCGCCGTGTTGATGTTGGAGAGGTGTTGCTGAATCCTTTTACGGAGTTCCTGCGTGGTTTGGCCAATGTAAATCTTTGGACAACAACAAACCAGAGCATACACCAAATTTCTAGACCTACCGTTGAAATACATTTTAGAAAAAATTGGAGATTTTAGAGTAGGGAGAGACACCCCCTCCCTACCCACTGTCAAGTGGCAGATGTTACATCCACCACAGGCAAAGGTACCCACCAAACGAGTGCCCCTGTTGAGTCTATGTGTGGGCCTCTTATAATGACTATGGCAGAGGGAATCTTTGAGGGAAGGTGCCCTTCTTGCTATCAAAGTTGGTCTAGACTCGATGTGAGGTGCTAGTCTGGGATCATTTGTTAACATATCCCAGTGTTTGGACAAGATACCACGTATGTTACGCCACTGATTGTTGTAGGTAGTAATTAACCCAATGGGTTTAGTGGTGCTTCTAATTCTAGGGAGTAATAGTTGTCTCCGGTCACTACTCATGGCCGACTGGAAAGCTCTAGAGATTACTTTTTTGGGGTAACCCCTGTTCTTGAAACGATTTGTCAGATCATGTGCCTGCATTGCAAAATCATGTTGTTCAGAGCAATTTCTCCTCACCCTGTAAAATTGACCCTTCGGAATGCCATTTCTTAGGTGATCGGGGTGGAAGCTTGAATAATGTATAATGCTATTGGTGGAAGTGGGTTTCCGGTATAGAGAGGTCTTCACAGTGCCATCTTCAATCTTCAAATTGAGATCAAGGAATTCCGCCGCTGAATCCACATAATTTGCTGTGAGACGAATATTAAAGGGATTGTCATTAAGCAACAGGATAAAGCTACGACACTCATCCATTGAACCAGTCCAAAAAAGCAGCACATCATCTATATACCGGAACCATTTGAAAACATGTTTCTTGAAATCCACTAATTTATACACAAACTCCACCTTCCACCACCCCAAAAATAAATTGGCATACGAAGGCGCACACCGTGCCCCCATCGCGGTCCCTGATACCTGCCTATAGAAAGCGCGATCAAAGACAAAGTAATTCTTGTCCAAGATAAAATGCAGTAGATCAACGATGAAGGAATCGTGTTGTCGATCTCCAGTAGTATGTTGCTCCAAGAAAAAGGAAACCGCCCGAATTCCCAAGTCATGCCGTATGTTGGTGTATAGTGATTCGACATCAAGAGTAACGATCAAAGTATTCGGGGGGATTTGTAAATCACTAAGTACAACCAATAGATGTGATGTATCCTTAATAAAGGAATCAAGAGTGGTTACTAGTGGTTGCAAGAAGAAATCAACATAAATGCATGGTTTCTCAAAAATCCCCCCTATCCCAGATACAATCGGCCTACCTGGTGGTTCTTGAATCGATTTATGCACTTTAGGCAACATATAAAAGGTAGGGACCCTCGGATGGTGGATAGTCAAGAAGTCTTTTTCTTTTTGATTGATGACATTATGTTCCATAGCCATGGAAAGTAACCTGTCTAATTTTGAATTAAACACAACAGTGGGGTCAGATGGGAGTAGCTGGTGAAACAAATTATTGTTTAATTGTCTTTTTGCCTCCTTTACATACATTTCAGCAGGCCAGATAACAATATTGCCCCCTTTGTCTGCCTCCCTGATAATCAGATCTTTGTTGTTACCAAGCATGCGTATGACCTTCTTTTCAGATTGATTCATGTTATCCAGGTGATTAGGTCTATCATAAAGTGATCGTATATCCCTACTCACCGCTTCAAAAAAGATCTGTATCACAGGAAAGAGTGAGAAACTAGGGGTGGCCTGGGAAGGTAGACGTCCCTTGAAAGGTTTCCTGGTCATAGGATGTTCATTTTCTTCCAACAACAAGATAAGGTCCCTCAAGACCTGTCTCTCTTCCATCGGCAAGCTATCAACAATGGAAGGATGATGATACATTAATTTGAAAGTCAATTGCCTACAAAACATGTA
This sequence comes from Dendrobates tinctorius, assembly GCF_039654945.1. NCBI lineage: Eukaryota > Metazoa > Chordata > Amphibia > Anura > Dendrobatidae > Dendrobates > Dendrobates tinctorius. The sequence goes on from NW_027361811.1 coordinate 14,633,670, forward strand.
CAAATCTTTGACCAATGTGAATTTATCCAAGGGATTCATGGGACAAAAAGAAAGACCCCGTTGTAAAACCGAAATTTCGGTCTTGGATAATTCATATGATGAAAGATTAATGATAAACAGCTTACCCTGGTCAGGCTCAGATCCTGTGGTTTGAGGAGTGGTGAGGGCCAGCGGAGTGCTCAATACTTCCGCCTCTGCCTGGTCTCCCTCCGATATTTGGGGGACCATTGTCTGTACCCTCTGGTTCTCTTTCTTTGATCTTTTCCTATGTCTGCCCCTCCTACAGCGACTTCTGTGTCGCTCTGCTCTGAGGATAAAAAATCGCTCGACTGGGTTTCCACTGCTGTTAAATTATCCTTATTAGATGTGTTGTCGGGGAAAAACCGTCTTTTATTTCCCCTGTACACCCACTTGTAGGCTTTCCCATTATTAAAATCCATTTGGTCCCGTTTAAATTTACGTTTTTTTACCACCAATTATGTCCTTCTCGTACAATTCAATAGTGTTCTTCAAACGAATCTGAAAAGGTTCCACCATTGTTTTTGCATCATATCCAGACAATTTGGACTCACAAATTTTAATTTGCTCCTTAATGTTTATAAGTGATGATCTATCATGTTCAATAAGTAAATTCATAAGAATAGTCGAGCATTGGAATAACCCACTTTCCAATGTTTTTTGAAAAGCACACTCATCCTCCCAAGCTGGAAAGATATGGACCCTCAGGCCTCGAGGAACAAGACCATATCTTTTGTACTCCTCGAGGCTCTTGATGTTCCACCATGTCTTGGTTAGGGATTTGTGTAAATTAACCAAATCCCTGGAGATACTTTCAAAATCAGAATGTTTAGAACCATTAGTCAGGGGAGAGGATGTCGTTGTTACATCCTCAAAAATCCCCTGAGCCTGATTATTCCAGGCCGCCTCTCTAGCAGCCAAATCCATAATAACAATACAAACCAACGTGTGCCCACACTCCCACAAAAAAGAAAAGTGGCTTATGAGGCCACGAACAAACACCTGCAAGACTAGAGATAGGGAGGGCACCACCAGCAATAGACAGGGGATACACCAATGGTCAATATAAAAAGCCAAATAGTCATAAAAGAGAAAGCTATTGACCAAGAGCTGGGATCACCACAATGAATCACAAAAAATATCAATTTTTATTAAGTGTCAAACAGACCAAAACAAAGTTAAAAACATCTAAAAGTCATGAAATGACAGTACACCCAAAAAAAGGTTAATAATATAACCTATACAGGTACCCCTATCACAAATGGTACAGGTATAATGAAGACAAATGGTTAGTCCATAAGAACAATAATTTGAACCATATAAATGTGATACAAAAACATACATGGAAAATGCTTAAGTATTATGGACACAATAAGAACCCAATAGCAGACTGCTATATACAATATATCATAGATCTAACTGCCCTCAATTGTAGAAGAAGGACATAGTCTGGAAACAAGAGAAATATCTCAAAATGCATCTAGGCCCTGGAAAAAATGATGCACAGAGCCACAAAGCCATGCTCAAAAATAGCACATGACATGTGCATTTGAATATGTAGCAGCCGTACCAAACCAAAGTTAGGGGAATACTTTGATCGTTACTCTTGATGTCGAATCACTATACACCAACATACGGCATGACTTGGGAGTTCGGGCGGTTTCCTTTTTCTTGGAGCAACATACTACTGGAGATCGACAACACGATTCCTTCATCGTTGATCTACTGCATTTTATCTTGGACAAGAATTACTTTGTCTTTGATCGCTCTTTCTATAGGCAGGTATCAGGGACCGCGATGGGGGCACGGTGTGCGCCTTCGTATGCCAATTTATTTTTGGGGAGGTAGGAGGTGGAGTTTGTGTATAAATTAGTGGATTTCAAGAAACATGTTTTCAAATGGTTCCGGTATATAGATGATGTGCTGCTTTTTTGGACTGGTTCAATGGATGAGTGTCGTAGCTTTATCCTGTTGCTTAATGACGATCCCTTTAATATTCATCTCACAGCAAATTATGTGGATTCAGCGGCGGAATTCCTTGATCTCAATTTGAAGATTGAAGATGGCACTGTGAAGACCTCTCTATACCGGAAACCCACTTCCACCAATAGCATTTTACATTATTCAAGCTTCCACCCCGATCACCTAAGAAATGGCATTCCGAAGGGTCAATTTTACAGGGTGAGGAGAAATTGCTCTGAACAACATGATTTTGCCATGCAGGCACATGATCTGACAAATCATTTCAAGAACAGGGGTTACCCCAAAAAAGTAATCTCTAGAGCTTTCCAGTCGGCCATGAGTAGTGACCGGAGACAACTATTACTCCCTAGAATTAGAAGCACCACTAAACCCATTGGGTTAATTACTACCTACAACAATCAGTGGCGTAACATACGTGGTATCTTGTCCAAACACTGGGATATGTTAACAAATGATCCCAGACTAGCACCTCACATCGAGTCTAGACCAACTTTGATAGCAAGAAGGGCACCTTCCCTCAAAGATTCCCTCTGCCATAGTCATTATAAGAGGCCCACACATAGACTCAACAGGGGCACTCGTTTGGTGGGTTCCTTTGCCTGTGGTGGATGTAACATCTGCCACTTGACAGTGGGTAGGGAGGGGGTGTCTCTCCCTACTCTAAAATCTCCAATTTTTTCTAAAATGTATTTCAACTGTAGGTCTAGAAATTTGGTGTATGCTCTGGTTTGTTGTTGTCCAAAGATCTACATTGGCCATTTATGGATATTATCCGACTTTGTCTGTCTTGATATTGGATAGTTCATTTTGGTTTCACCATTTGTTAGGTGTATCCATAATAGGTTCGTTTTATATCTGAGATGGATGTAAGATAAAAAAAAAAAAAAAAAAAAATTTTTTTTGGTACCTATGCCCTTCATGATACACCACCCATGTTCATTGTGTTCTTTTGTAGACCATCTAGGGTGGAGCCTGTGGAATATCACAGTGACCTGGAACCTTATGGCGTCCAGGATCACTTAGGAGGTATCTTTTGAGGCCGTGTAATAGTAAATAAAAAATATTTTTCTGGAATCTATTTGGATCCGCATACCTCTGTTTAAATTAATAATACCATCTTTTATGATGGGACATTGTGTGTTTTGGCGAGGCAGGCTGCGAGTATCATCTGCCCTGATTGTCCCCTATTTGATTAGTGACATCTATAGCTGTATTTTCGATACTGCAGCTTTCAATTACGAATTGTGTCATGACCTATGATCTCCCTATTTAATGACGCCTTTAAATTATAACCAGCAGATACCATGACAATGTTTTCTGATGCATGTTTTCTATCAAGGTGGTATACCAATTATAAGCATAACGATTAGGCACCTGAATAAATAATACGTCGCATAGTTTCTAGGAGCTCCATTCTATATAGTATATTTGCATTTATTCTATATTGGCATCTGCTTTGTGCGGTTTGCTGTTTTATATAAATATCTGAGCTGTGTAAGGTGTATGCGTAATAAATTGGTCTTATACCTAGACTTTTGCAAATCTGTTGGTATGTGTGTATAGTGTGAAATTTTTACCATCTGTTAAGGTGCATGTACAGTGACGCATTAAATTATAGATTGTGCAGTGTCCGTAGTAGATTTTGTTGAAGCGACTGTTTTTCATGGTCCTCAACATGGAATAATTGTTGAGCAAGGGCTTTATTCCACCGGGTTTAAAGTATGTTCAATCACGGGAGAGATTTTTTTTTTTTTTTTTCTTTTTCAAAAACCTACACGTTAACCGGGTGTGCATGGACCTTTTTCATGGTTAATCAATGATTTGATACCCTCAGTGTCCTAGACAGACTCATGTGTATTTATGTGACTCCTTGTATAATTATAACATTATAGACGGCCTCAGGAGAATTGGCCAAAATGACCTTCTTTTTGAAGATATGTGGGCTTTTATCATGGAGGCACTAGTTGAGCGGGTGCACAGCCCATTTCTGGATAGAGTGGCATTAGTGACCTCTTTCCGCCGGACGGGACACCTGGGCACGGTGTACCTGGTGTGCGGATGTGCCGCCCTACTTTAGATATTGCGATCGGGGTGACCTTCTTCCGCCGGAAGGGACGCCGAGACAGCCTGAGATGCAGGCATTATATGTTTTATCTCTATTGACCTCCTTCCGCCGGATGGCACTTTAGTGGCGGGGATCTGAGCGACCTTCTTCCGCCGGATGGTACTTTAGTGGCGGTGATCTGAATGACCTTCTTCCGCCGGAAGTGACGCCGGAACAGCCTGAGATGCAGGTGCGATGTTTTTTCCTGATGTGGGTGACCTCCATCCGCCGGAAGTCACTATAGATAGGGAGATTTGAATGTCCTTCCTCCGCCGGAAGGGACGCCGGGATAGCTTGAGATGCAAGCGCGATGTCATATTTCTGATGTGAGTGACCTTCTTCCGCCGGATGTTACATTTGAAATGCTAACTCACGTTAACTGATTGTTGTGCTCCGCTTCTCTACATGTTATCATGCAGGTACTTACCGCAGCTGTTTCTTATTGTGCATTATGAGTATCATATGTATGGTATGTTGGTCAGACCAGTTTTTCAGCCCCTGACGAAGCTACCTTGGTAGCGACACGCGTCGGGCATTTTCCACAGGCTCCCCCTAACTTTGGTATGGTACGGCTGCTACATATTCAAATGCACATGTCATGTGCTATTTTTGAGCATGGCTTTGTGGCTCTGTGCATCATTTTTTCCAGGGCCTAGATGCATTTTGAGATATTTCTCTCGTTTCCAGACTATGTCCTTCTTCTACAATTGAGGGCAGTTAGATCTATGATATATTGTATATAGCAGTCTGCTATTGGGTTCTTATTGTGTCCATAATACTTAAGCATTTTCCATGTATGTTTTTGTATCACATTTATATGGTTCAAATTATTGTTCTTATGGACTAACCATTTGTCTTCATTATACCTGTACCATTTGTGATAGGGGTACCTGTATAGGTTATATTATTAACCTTTTTTTGGGTGTACTGTCATTTCATGACTTTTAGATGTTTTTAACTTTGTTTTGGTCTGTTTGACACTTAATAAAAATTGATATTTTTTGTGATTCATTGTGGTGATCCCAGCTCTTGGTCAATAGCTTTCTCTTTTATGACTATTTGTCTGCCACACACTGTAATGCTGCAGCCATGTTGGTTGTGGCATTACAGTGATTGACTGGCCGCACAACATCATCAAGTCTATATCAGACCTGTCAATGTCATGCTCGTCACAGTCTACTACTGAATCGGCAGTGTAGGGAGAGTTACTACTGAGTTAGGGAGAGATTTGCTTGTTTCTTAGTGTCGGTATACCACAATATATTATATACATATCCATCTCAACTAACAGTCCTTCTGAGGAGAAATCCAGCTGCAAAGATATCAGTGCTAGGCAGGCAGGCAGTGTATGTGGTAGACTGCAGTGCATCTACCAAGATGGTCCATTCCAGTTCTGTCTGCTGCTGCTTATACAGATATTTCTAGACATTACCCCAGGTATCAGGGGCCAGGAGTAATTTTTTTTATCTTAATCCTGATTATTTGCTTAAAAAACAATCCAGAGAACACCGTTTTTCTGCACCATTTGCTTGTTGGCACTGCAGAATACAGCCAGATCCTTTCTATATTACAGCACTAAAAATCCATCTATTTAAAACTGTGGTTTGTCCCTCACAGGGATCACATATAAGTGCACTCAAAGTTATGCCATTTCTGGCCTCCATTTAAATTTTGTTACAGTGTGTTAGCGAAGTTATTTACACCAGTTTGCTGTTAAAAATAGTTACCTACAGGCCAGCTATTTAAAACTGTGGTTTTCCGTCACAAAGATCACATATAAGTTTGCTCCAAATTCAGCCATTTGTAGTGAACATGGAAAATATTGTCCTCCATTAAAATGGGCAAGGCGCGTGGCAAGGGACAGGGAACTGGACATGATGGTGATGGTGCATGCAGAGGCCGAGGCCATGGGCAAGCTGAAATTGTGCCACAACGAACACCCACATCTTATCACCCAACCTTCCTGTCCCAATTACTAGAGGACCGCAGCCCACCACCATTGAACCCAGAGCAGTGTCAAAAGGTTGTTGGTTGGATAGTGGATAATGGTTCCAGTCACTTTGCCACCATCACCACCACAGCTCTGTCTTCCACACGGTCAAGTCTCAGTAGCCGTAAGTCTGGACCTCATATTCCTCATCCTGATCCTCCTTCCTCCCACCATGTCGAGTGTCCAGAGACAACTGATCCCACACCTGAACACTCTCAATAGGCCATAAAGGCCATTTGCACCACCTGCCAGGCCAGCTTCAGCAGGGTTAGCAAAACTACCAGCCTGACCACCACCAGCATGATCAGGCACATGGCAGCAAAGCACCCGACTTTGTGGGCCAAACCCCAGGGTCCAGGAACAGTGTCTACGGGTGACACCACTGCTTCTTCTGCTGTTGTGCATACAAGCCAATCCCCTGTCCATGGTGCATGCAAAGATGCCTTCTGCTCTACACCTGCCATTGCACACTCTCAACTAGCACCAACAGTAAGCACGTCCATGTCCTTGTCCCAGCGCAGCGTTCAATTGTCCATACCCCAGTCCTTGGAATGCAAGCGCAAATACGCAGCCAGCGCCCCACAGGTCACAATACTAAATTCCCAAATTTCGTGACTGCTTGCACTCAAAATGTTGCCTTTTAGGCTCGTGGAGATGGAAGCTTTCCGCAACCTGATGGCGGCGATTGTCCCTCGGTGCTCAGACCCCAGTTGCCAATTTTTCTCCTGGTGTGCCGTCCCTGCATTGCACAGGCACATGTCCCACAACATTACCCATGCCCTCAACCATGCAGTTACTGGGAAAGTCCACCTAACCATGGACACATGGACAAGTGCTAATGGGCATTGATGGTACATCTCGCTGACGGGACACTGGGTTAACATAGTGGAAGCCAGGACCCAGTTGGACCTTGGAATGGAACATGTCCTCCCAGTACCGATGATTGCGGGCCCTAGGTCAATCAGGGTTGCCTCCACAATCTACAGCTCCTGCACCTCATCCTCCTCCTCCTCTTCAGCCTCCATCTCTGAAATTACCACATCAGTCACAAGCTGGAAGCACTGCAGCACTGCCTCAGCCAAGAGGCAACAGGCTGTGCTGAAGTTAATATGCTTAGTTGATAAACCACACAATGCTGAAGAGTTGTGGACAGCTCTGATAGAGCAGGTAGATCGGTAGCTGACACCACTGAACCTACAGTCTGGCATGGTCATATGTGAAAATGGCTGGAACCTTGTGCCAGCTTTGAGGTGAGGCGAGCTCAAACACATACCATGCCTGGCTCATGTGCTTAACCTCGTGGTTCAGCGGTTTCTCAAAACCTATGTGGAGCTGCCGGATCTGCTTGTCAAAGTACGCTGCCTGTGTGCCCACTTTAGAAATTCAGTTACAGCTTCCGCCACCCTTGCCATCCTTCAGCAGCATTTGCAGCTTCTAGATTACTGACTGTTGTGTGATGTCCCCACGAGTTGGAACTCTGCGCTGCAGATGTTGGGAATAATTTGTGAACAGAAGAGGGCATTTGTTGACTACTATATCAACAAGGCCGTCGGTATTCAGTTCAGACTCCACACATAAGACCTCAGATGTGGACATGGATGTCAGACATTTGTACCATCCTCCAAAACTTTGAGGACTCTACCAAGATGGTGAGTGGTGATAATGCCATAATTAGTGTCACCATCCCACTTCTCTATGTTCTGAAAATGTTTCTGCTCACAAACAAAGAGGATGCATTGCAGGCAGAGGACGAAGATATGGAGCAAGGAACCATACAGGGTGATTACACACAGCCCAGCCTCATCTCATCCCAACATGGATTGGTGACAATGAGGTAGAGGAGGAGGAGGAAGAACAGGAGATAGTACCATCTATAGTGCATGAAACTACCTGCACAACTGTCATACCATCTGTTCAGCATGGATAGTCTGAGGACAGGGAGGAGGAGGAGGAGAGCATGGTCAGTCGCCCTCTTGGTGAGGACATGGAAGTCTGGCCTCTTGGCAGTCTGGTTTGCATGGCTGAGTTTAGGTTATGCTGCCTTTCCCGTGACCCTCGCGTTCTCAAAATTTTATGTGACAGTCATTTCTGATTGGTGAAAATGCTAGACCTATGCTACAAGGAGAACTTTCCATCTCTTATTACTGAGGTGGACAGGTCTACTAAAATGGGGAAGTACCAAGAGGCCCTTGCTTGGAGAATTGTTACAAAAATTCACATCTAAAAATGCTGCTGGCAGAGGTCACAGTTCATTCAACAACCAAGGAGTACAGGCAAGAGAGACACAACTCCAATCCAGCAGAGGCAGGGGAGCACTGTCAAAGATCTGGGAGACTTTTCTCAGACCCTCCCATCACACAGGCCCTGAGGCACGGGGTACTCTCACAAGGAGTGCAAAGTTTGGGAAGATGCTGAGGGAGAACCTTGATGACCGTACCAATATCCTCCGTGATTCTTCTATGCTTTATCATTGTTGGATACCCAAGCTGGACACATGGCATGAACTGGCTCTCTACGTCTTGGAGGTCCTGGCCTGTCCTGCTGCTAGAGTTTCGTCAGAGCGGGGTTTTAGTGCTGATGGTGGAAATATAACTTGGGTATACGCTTCCTGATTTTGGCTATTTGCTGTTGTCCTCCTCCTTCTCCTCATCCTCCACCATCATATCACCAGGGTGACCGTTATCCGTATTGCAACACCCACATATTTTTTTTTAAAGAGTGTCTATGATGCCCGTAAAAAAAAATTGTTGTACAGTATATTCATGTATGCCCTCAAGGGTAATATTTTGTCAGCCCATACACCTAGTATAGTTGACCTGCTCCTTTCTAATGGGAACTTTTTTTATGAGGCCCTCCTCCATGTCTCTTCCAAGGGGCATTGGAGTGCCTCCAAATTTTTGGCAGCCCTTGCATTCACTGCATAGGCAAACACTATGGGAGACCAACTTCCAAATAATGGGAATATTTTTTCATGAGACCCTCCCCTACATCTCTTCAAAGGGGCATTTGGGTGCCTCCAAATTTTTGGCAGCCCTTGCATTCACTGCATAGGCAAACAGTATGGGAGACCCACTTCCTAATAATGGGAACATTGTTTTCAGGAGGCCCTCCTGTACGTCTCTTCAAAGGGTATTGGGATGTGTCCAAATTTTGGGCAGCCCTGCCACTCACTGCATACACAATAACAGTATAGAAGACCCACTGTTTTATAATAGGAACAGCAAAGCATAGCCGGCTGATGGCTCTTTAATAATAGTGAGGGCCGACTGATGGCCCTTTAAGAATTATAAAGGCCGCCCAATGGCTCTATAAAAATAGGCTTCGTGGCTTTCAGAGTCCCTCCTTCATAAATGAAACAGGATGTGTTTGATGATGTGTCACACACCACATGGCCAGATAAAGTTGTAAAATGTTAACATGATATATCCCAGTGAATGCATTTGTCTTGGATGAAAGCAATGCTAAAGTTCAAAAACGCATCAAAAACGCTATATGTGTGAACCTAACCCATGGTATGGAGGAGCATTTTTGTTTTTGGTTATTTATTTAAATACAAGTCATTACCCTGGAAAGGATGTTCCTTAACATATGTTGAAGGAAAATCCATTTTGTTTTTGTTTTTGTATGTTTTATTGTGAGTCTGTAAAAGTGGAGTAAGACTCTGACAACATTTCTCACAGCAGTGTCCTGGGAGTCAGAAATGCTTCCAGGGGTCTTCTCCATGTTATTCCAATGTTATTTGAGCACTGTTCCAATCGATTTCCGCAATTTCTAGTCCCTCTGCAGACTGCCGTGGGGGGGGGGGGCGCTGGAATATTGGTCGAGTTTCTCATAGACTTACATTGTGCTGGTTGCTCGGGTTGAACTCCAGAGTATTCCAATTTGCTTGACCCGAGCAATGAGCACCCAATCATTTTAGTGCTCGCCCATCACTACCTATCAAAAATTCCATCAAATTATACTTATTACATAATTAGGTTATTTGGATGTTTACATATGGAGGTTAGATTATGAAGCCCACTAGGGATAGTTATATGAGTAATGTAACCTGTTTAGAGGGCTCTATACAAATATATATTAAATATTCAATTGATATCACCTTTTATGTTCAACATTATGGGCTTATTGAAAAAAATATACAGTACAGTGGGTACGGAAAGTATTCAGACCTCTTTAAATTTTTCACTCTTTGTTTCATTGCAGCCATTTGGTTAAATTCAAAAAGTTCATTTTCTTTCTCATTAATGTACACTCTGCACCCCATCTTGATGGAAAAAAACAGCAATGTAGAAATTTTTGTAAATTTATTAAACAAGTAAAACTGAAATATCACATGGTCATAAGTATTTTGACCCTTTGCTCAGACACACATATTTAAGTCACATGCTGTGTATTTCCTTGTGATCCTCCTTGAGATGGTTCTACTCCTTCATTGGAGTACAGATGTGTTTGATCAAACTGATAGGACTTGATTTGGAATGGCACACACCTGTCCATATAAGATCTCACAGCTCACAGTGCAAATCAGACCAAATGAGAATCATGAGGTCAAAGGAGCTGGCCAAGGAGCTTAAAGAGAGAATTGTGGCAAGGCACAGATCTGGACAAGGTTACAAAAGAATTTCTCCATTACTCAAGGTTCCTAAGATCACAGTGGCCTCCATATACCTTAAATGGAAGAAGTTTGGGACCACCAGAAGTCCTCCTAGACCTGGCCATCCAACCAAACTGAGCAATCGTAGGAGAAGAGCCTTGGCAAGAGAGGTAAAGAAGAATCCCAAGATCACTTTGGGTGAGCTCCAAAGATGCAGTAGGGAGATGGGAGAAAGTCCTACAAAGTCAACTATCACTGCAGCCCTTCACCAGTCGGGCCTTTATGGCAGAATGGCCTGAAGGAAGCCTCTCCTCAGAGCAAGACATATGAAAGCCCACATAGAGTTTGCTAATAAAAAATGCATGAAGGACTCCGAGACTATGAGAAATAAGATTCTCTGATCTGATGAGACGAAGATAGATCTTTTTGATTATAATTCTAAGCAGTATGTGTGGAGAAATTCAGGCATCACCTGACCAATACAATCCCAACAGTGAAACATGGTGGTGGCAGCATCATACTATGGGGGTGCTTTTCAGCTGCAGGGACAGGATGACTGGTTGCAATTGAAGGAAACATGAATGCGGCCAAGAACAGAGATATCATGGATGAAAACCTCTTCCAGAGTGCTCTGCACCTCAGACTTGGTTGAAGGTTCACCTTCCAGCAAGACAATGATCCTAAGCACACAGCTAAAATAACAAAGGAGTGGCTTTGGAACATCTCTGTTACCATTCTTGACTGTAACAGCCAGAGTCATGACCTAAACCCAATTGAGCATTTCTGGAGAGACCTGAAAATGGCTGTCCACCAACATACTATTTTGAGGTAGTTACTAGAGATAGGCAAACCCGAACAGTAAAGTTTGGCATCCGTACCTAACACCTACTGTTTGGGCACCGACACCGAACACGGCCTTCACCAGAAATTCCGTGTTACTGTTAGGGTTCGACTGAACACAGGCTATTTTTGCGCTGTCAAGTGCATGGCAGTGCAGCAAACATCACTGTCTGACCGGCGGGGATGATTTCAGCAGATCAGAAGCGATGTTTACAGCGCTGTCATGCACATGACAGTGTGGCAAACACTGGATTTTCGGGCCTCTCATTCAAGTGAATGTGGTCCGGGTCTTGTTTTGGTACCCGAACCCGAACTTTTTGTAACTGTTTGGCCGGACCCGCCGGACCTGAACATCCAGGTGTCCAGTCCACCCATCTCTAGTAGTTACAATGTTTTTTATCACCTTTTATTGCATTTTATTGCAATGTTGCTGCAGCCCAAAACCGCAATTTTGGCATTTCAATTTTTTTTCTCGTTAGACTGTTTTTCTAATGGAAAAATTAATGCTATTTATATTTCGATAGATCAGACCATTACGAATGTAGCAATAGCAAATGTGTATTTTTTAATTTTGTAATTGTTTTATTTTTAATGGGACAAAAGGGGGTTGATTTGCACTTTTGCATTTTTTTACATTTTTTCATATTTTTAAAAACTTTTTTTCATTTTTTTCTGTATTTTTTAGTTCTTTTAGGGGACTTGAACATGCAATTGTCTGATTGCTTGTATTATACATGTAGTGAAAAACACTGTCTCCTATGAACACCAGCTAAAGGGCTCATGCTCACTTGCGATGAAATTGGATGAATTCAATCCGATAAAAAATCGGATTGAATTCGGACCAATGTTAATCTATGATAGTGTGCTCATCTGCATTTTTTTTCCAGCTCGGATCGGATAAAGATCGGGCTGGAAAAAAATCACAGCATGCTGCGACTGTCATCAGAAAACAGATATCATCCCTCAATAGAAGTCAATGGGTGCAATACAAAATCACATAGCACTCGCACAGCAATCGCACCATGTGAGTACTGTGCAATTTATATGCACGGGTGTCCTTTGAAAAGCCGTCAATTCATATGCAGCTATATAGTACAATCACACTGACATGTTACAAAAGAATAGATAGAATACATATATACACATAGAATAGGTGTGTAAATATATATGTCAGTGACACACACATATATATATTTATATTGCACAGAAAGATAGAAGAATAGCCTTTATTTCATTTGTCGGCTTCTGTAAAATCAATGCAGAACCCGACAGGATAGGAAACATGGTTTACATACAGTAAACCGATGCAGAACAGTTAGATTTATATATGTCAGTGTCTAATACTGTTAGTAGTATGTGTGTGTAATATTTCGGAACTGTATGTATTTACTAAAAGATTCTTTCCACAGAAAAAAACTGGAATGAGCTCTCATGCTATTTTCTGTGCCAGAGAGGGAAAGCCAGTGACTGAGGGCAGATATTAATAGCTTAGAGAGGGACCAAGGTTTTTGGCCCCCCCATCTAAAAAAATCTGCCCCCAGTCACTCCAGAAAAGTCTCATCTGTAAGATGCACCAATTCCGGCACTTGGCCTCTCTTTTCCCACTGCCCTGTAGCGGTGGCATATGGGTAATAAAGGGTTAATTTCACCTTTGTATTGTAAGGTGACATTAAGCCTGGCTTAATAATGGAGTGGTGTCAATAAGACACCTCTACATTACTAATCCTAAAGTTTGTAAATGGTTAAATGAACACACACGCAGAATAAAGTATTTTAATGAAATGAAAAAAGACAGAGTTTTGCCATCTTTATTCATCTGCTAATTCAAACGATGCACTCGATCTCCTGTAAAAATTCAAAAATCAAAAAACATTAATATACCATACCTGTCCGGCGAAAAGTCCCACGCTGTAATCCATATTTGGGGCCATATACAGTTTACAACCAGGAGTGGTGCCAATGTGACGGCCCCACCTGTAAACCACTGAAGAATGTGTGAGACGATGCCAGCACTTGCTTCAAAGACAAGCGCTGACATAACTGAGTCTGCCCTCCCTGCCGACCTAACCCGCGCTGAACTCTGCAGGGTGGGAGAATGAACTGGCATTTTCCCACGCTCAAGAGTTCACCGCGAGTCTAGCTGTGAGGTTGCGCTGATGTCACTGATGCTGCACTGCCTCAAAGCCTGACCCGCGCCTTTTCTGGGGTGGCTGGGGGCAGATGTTTTTAGCCAGGGAGGGAAATAACCATGGTCCCTTTCTAGGCTCACCGCCGGAGCCCACATCATAGCAGGGGGGGAGAAGTCCAATGACGGACTGTGTCCATCATTGGACATTAAGGCGTTAAAATGATGTGTAAATAACAGAGAAGTGCTCTATGTAAAAGCTCATGCTAAAATCGCATTGCAGTCTGATAGCAATTGCACTGCATTCGGATGTAAATCAGATGCTAAGTGTGAAAATTCATATTGTACTCACATAAAAAACTCATGACGCTTGCATGACAATTGCATTACACTGGTCCAACTCTCCTGCATCAAAATTGGACCAATTTTTTAATCGCTAGTGTGTCTTTGCCCAAACGCTTGCTTTCATAGTAGAATAGTCATGACAAGCATGGTGGTCTTCAGCAGACCCCCGAGTGTTATAGCATCCTATCCATGCTCCATGAGCATGTCAAGGACTGGCCCATGGGTGTATGGAATGAAATGTCCCCCAGCCAGTACTTGTTAAGTGCCACTGTCAGCTATGCTCCTCCTGCAGCTGTTAGAGGCAGATGATGGCTGAATAATTCAGGCATCATCAGCCGCCAAGAAACGTGAGCCGCATCAAAGTCAGGGGCACAATATATGATGCAAATGTTCATCATTTGTCGTGAAAAGGTTAAAAAATACTGTATGTAACCAGATTTTTTCTACCTCATTTCAGAAGAGCTTGATTTGGGGAAAAGTCTCCAGTGATGTATTACTAAGTAATATATTGCTTACTGATATATTACTTTAAAAGATTCCAGTAACGTATTATTTACTAGGATGCTTGCAGCAGTTTTAATAAAATCATTGTTTTATCTGTTGCAGATCTACCAGTCCTATGAATGCTGAGCATTGTATAACTACGCCTACACCACTGATTGGCAACTTTCTGTATACACTGTGCACAGGAAGAAAGCTGTCAATCACTGGTGTTGGTGGACTACATGGCATCAAGTTTATGAGTCCTCTAATGATAATATTCAGCTGTAAAAACAATGATTTTATAAAAACTAATCAAAGTAACCCAGTAAGTTACACATCACCGTCTCTGTTTCTACATTACAATGTTCTCAGATTAGGTGGCAAATACCTGGCCATAGATTCCCTTTAAAATTTAAACAGCCTAATATTTTAGATTGTTAAGATTAAGACAATACTGCTGCCAGTGTTGGAATAATTTTAAATTAATAGTCTAGACATCTGGGTAAATAAATTCTTACGATATGTCTTGAAGCAAAATTTCTTTAAGGCTAGGTTTTCACTTTAAGCTGGTCATATGGTTTAGAGGTGCATTATCATTAATTGATCATCCCTCGAACTTTATATGCAAATACTTTTGTTATCTGAAAAATCCATTGCAAGGTTGACAATACTAAGCAGTAAACTTCATTGATTCAACTTAAAAAGAAATTTGTCAGCTACACTAACATTTAGAGCAAATTGTTTTTCCAATTATTACTGTGCCATTTTGGAAAGTTCCCCATTATGCACTTTACCTTGTGAATTGTTTGTGATTTTACAACACAATTTTCAAAATAGGTAAGACATTTTCTAAATAGGGTATTTAACATGGCTTTTTAAACCAATCACTTTATAGACCGTGTACCGGGTTGGTCTCCCCATGATACAGTGAAGCCGTAGACAAGGAAAGCAGCCAACACCAAACTTGCCAAATTAACCTTTACTGAGGAATTTAGATAGAGTGTTTTTTCAACAACCGAAAGAAATGAAGCAAGTGAACTCACACACACCTTGTCAGGACTGACCAGGAACGCTGTGCTGCACTACTCAGTAGGCATGTAAATAGTGATTATGATGTTATAATTTACCTAGTCATGCACCCACCTGGTGCACTCACCGTGCTTTTACCTGAGTCTCTGAAACAATCAAATTAATGTCAGGAATGGCCTATAGTTGATGCAGCACAGTATCTTACAAACTTAACAAAATTGCTCGAAACCCAATTCACCTCTTGGCAGGTAAACAAATACTGTTCAACCGGACCTTGCACGCATGATGAAGGGGAGGGGAAAACCTCTTATCCCAGTTATCCCAATGACATCTTAAGTGTGGATAATTCACATCAAGAATAATGTATAACCTGTGGTGTTCACTTTAAGAACCCCATAAGCATGATGGGGCTTTTTCCCGAAACACCTCTGTATACTTCAGTAGAATCCGCTTAATTGCTGAGGTTTCTATAAGGCACTGGTGGCCATGGAAGCCGAGTCTGCTGGACACTTGTGCTATCAAATAATCACTGATTAAACAATAAAGAGGTGTATGTAATTACTTGTAAGCTCACAGATCATACACATAGAAAACACTTTTTATTGACATTCATTAAAAAACTCAATGTTCTAAAATCAACGAATCCCCAAAAGCAATGCCCAAATCCCCAAAACCCTGTCCAAGTGAAAAGACAAAACATGAAAAATATCAAAGTATATATAAGGTAGTTGGGAATAAAGAGACAGTCACCTTATTCTGTCCACTATTCATATCCCTTCCTGTTAGTGGAGGTTAGCACCGTCTTGAAATGGCTCTCCTGCTCCTTGTTGACTAGACCTGAAAATCCCTATGATGCCCTAACAGGTGTCAAATCAGGGATTAATACCAACTATATATACCCACATGTTCATGCTTTATAAATAGAAATAACTAGTGTTCCATATTGTTATTTTCCCTCTTTAAATCTATTAACAGGACTGTGGATCCTGTCCCATACCTTGCACTGCTAAGTGCAATTATACATGCACTCAATCGAACTGGGCGTCATTGAACCCTAACCCAGCACTAATCTGACTTGGCTGACATACTGCGCTGTTTGTACCTATAAATGGGAATGAGATGCAGATGATTCTCATGCCTTCTCTGGTCAGCCTCGTTCTGAGGCTACTGTGCACATGCGTGGGTGTGTTATTACTGAGCAAATCTGTCCATGTCAGATTTGCAAATGAGTGGGGAAGAAATGCAGTTGCCTCCGTATTCAGCAACCACTTTGATCCGACCAGATTACGAAGGCGCCACACCACCTGTCCTTATTCCAGCTATAGGCTGGTGAGACATGTCTGCATCTCAGGATTCACTTTGGATTGCTTGTCACATTGTTATGCAGCAGGACAATGATCCAAAACACACCAGAAAATTCACCTCTGACTGGCTTAAGAAAAACAAAATTAAGACTTTGGAGTGGCCTAGTCAAAGTCTGTTACCTTAATCCAATTGAAATGCTGTGGCTTTATATTAAAAGGACTCATGATTGGACACCCTTCAATGTGGCTAAATTACACATATATATATAAGTTCCAACAAGAATCTATAGAGAAGTAACAGGAGAAATAGTGGCCCCCTATGGCCGGTGGTTAGTACTGCGGGCAACTAGTGTTCTTAATGTCCATGCAGTGCTCTGCCATATAAATTTTTATTGAAACAGAACAGCATCCGTAAATAGAATGTTCGTGTCATGCAAATAGTTAATGGTGGGTGACGGTGAGTGGCATATTTCCCATCACCTCACAACTTTGATCGCAATCTTGTCTAATTCAATTTAGGTCCAGCTCCAGGAAAAAAATCAATAAAGCTTTATTGCAAATTCAATAAAAAAGTGAAAAAGGCTGCTATGTTCATGAAAGGTGTACCCCCGAATCAAATTGATGCATTTGATTGTTAAGCACGAGAGTCAGGAATTAATAAAAATTCAAACTGACATCAATAAAAATCTTTTGTCTCTTAAAACTTCTTTGACTGCTGATAACTATGAGTCCTTACAAAAAGGGCTAAAAATTAAAATGCAGTTTTTAGAGGATTCTATTAATAACCTGTCACGGGAAGCTTAGGTAACTCTAGGCTGAACCCCGGGGCCCCTGCGGTGTACCTCAGACTAGAGGAAACCCTGACTTTCCCTCAACCCAGGGTTTACACTGAAGATGTGCCTGCCTGGGCCTCCACCATGTCCTTGTCTCCTGTCCAGCCCTAAGCTGAACCCACCACCCTCCACCCTGTGAGGAGACCAAACACCAGACCCCACAAATAAGTATGGACAAGGGTAAGGGAAAAGCACCACACCACGTACACACAAGAGAAAACAATAAGGTGCAAGGGCAACAAAATAATACCACGCAAGGAGGAAATAATGGCAACAACGGAATATACTACACCAGATATTGTATGCTCCTAAGACGCCCCCTTCAGACCGGTAACGCTAGCACAAGGCAAGAGCTATAGTCGGCGACGCCCATAGTCACGCAGGACAATTTAAAGGCAGGAGGCGTGGCTAAGCCCTCACCCAGACTAACAACCTGGTTAACCCAATCCAAGCTGGATCAGAAGACCAACCGGCGCCACCGAGAACAAAGTGGTAGGATGGGTTATTACCGCTGTCTGCCGGACAACCTGGTGCGAACCGTGTCCGACATGACATAACCTCAAGAAGATAAAGTTTAATAGAGATGTATTTGATTATTCTAACAATCAAATTTATGAATGGGGCAGGTGGGAAAAAATGTTTTTTTCACTGAAATCTATTTTAAAAAAGTAATCACACTTTTGTGAACACGTCACGTAAAAATCAAGTGACTTTTTCTTCCTCCGATTATGAATTTTTGGACACTTCTACTGATCCTTCTTGTGATTTTTCGAATCCTACTGAGAATCAATCTAAGTCTCAACCCAAATATTACAAAAAGGCGCGAAAATTTAATTTTTCTGCAAAATCGGTCTGAGGAGTGCCATCAGAATGAATCATTATATGTAATTAATCTTTCCTCTGTAATATTATCGCAAGCAGAAATTAAACTCCTTTCTAAAGGCATGAATGTTGCACCCATTCAATCATGAAGCGGACATTTTTTCAATGTTAAAGGACATCAATAAGTTCATAAGAGATCTTACTATTAAAAGACATTTTTTTTTCTATTGATGCAAGTGAATCTTCTTCAGAAATTTCTTCAACTAACCAATTTTTTGGAAAGAGTTTCATGGAACAGAACAGTCTTCTGACATCTCTTCTAACATGCTAACTTCTTATTTTCCATTCAGAACAAAAAATTCTTCATTTTATCCTGTCAAAATTAGAACGGAAAAAATGGACAGGTTTCAAGAGAATGTTGAAAGAGATGTCAGAAAACTTTTTGACAATCGTGAAATGAATTCTCGTAAATCTAATTTATCATTTGCTGAAAGAGAGGCTTTAAAATCTTGGAAATCACATACGGATTTAATTGTGAAAATGTCAGACGAAGGAGTTCAGTAGTGGTGATGAATGTATCTGATTATATTTCTTCTATTCACAATCTAATTTCTGATACTAAGGTTTAAACGCCTTTGCAATATGATCCCACCCATAGTTTTGTGGAGGAGTGTAAATTAATTGTCAATGAAGGTTTAATTCAAGGCTTTTTTTCTAAAAAATAGTCTGAATTTTTGTGTGTTGATTCTCCCACGATTCCAATCTTGCATGCGCTACCCAAAATGCATAAAAATCTTTTCCCACCTCCCATGCGCCCCATAGTATCGGGCATAGGATCCTTTAGTGAACAATTAGGTCAATGGCTAGATTCTGTACTCCAACCCCTAGTACAACGTATACCAGGGTATTTAAAGGATACTAGAGATGTTTTGCAACTTTTCCATAATGTCATTTGGCAGCCTGATTGAATAGTATAAGAAAGGGGTACACTACTGTCAACTAAATGCTATAAACGGAGTGCCATACCTAGCCCATGAGTCAATGAGAACATGAGAGAAGAGAAAAGACTGGGCTAATAACAGTATGCACATCCATATAAAAAAAGTGAAAAAAAACTTTATTTCATCATGGACACAATGAATTTAAAAACATTTAAAATATATGATAAACCAATGACCCAGCCCTCAAATGAATCCCACAGGACCAAGATATAGCCCATACAATGGGTGAATGGTATGCCCCTGGCCAATAGAAGCAAATAATTACATATATCATGCGAAGTATAACAGCTGTTCAAATGCAAAACCAATAAATAATCATGCAGACAGATAATACATAGTAAGCATCATTCATCACAAAAATATCAAAGATTTAAATGATCTAATAAGTTCCAAGACGTCTCTCTATTCTCATAAAATCACCAGAGTATGAAGTACCCATAGAGAGGATGCCAGGAAATGGCAAAAAATAGCTGAAGGTGCTATATGCTATGATTTCATGAGCAGCAGAAATGGCCAGACATGGACAGGGGCGGTAATGGTCCCTGACAAAGCCACTCTTTGCAGCGGCGATACGCGTGGGGCCATTCCCCACCCTCTTCTTTGCTCTCCCTCAGGGACCATTACTGCCCCTGTCCATATCTGGCCATTTCTGCTGCTCATGCAAAGATTGCATTTAGCACCTTCAGCTATTTCTAGCCATTTCCTGGCATCCTCTCTATGGGTACTTCATACTCTGGTGATTTTATGAGAATAGAGAGACGTCTTGGAACTTATTAGAGCATTTAACCCTTTGATATTTTTGTGATGGTGCTTACTATATATTATCTGTCTGCATGATTATTTATTGGATTTGCATTTGAACAGCTGATATACTTCGCATGACATATGTAATTTTTTGCTTCTATTGGCCAGGGTCATACCATTCACCCATTGTATGGGTTATATCTTAGTCCTGTGGGATTCATTTGAGGGCTGGGTCATTGGTTTATCATATATTTTATGATTGGACAAGGCTTTCATGTGATGTCATCTCTTTGAATACTTCTATACCTCATCATATTGCTGTTTTTTTTGCAGTCAAGTTTCATTTAAATAAGTACAGCATTTTCAGTCCGGATTTACACAATTACATAATATTAGTTCATCTGACATTTGTATGTGGTATTTTCCTGAGGAAGGAGTTCTGTGAAACTCTGAAGCGCGTCGAATAAAGGCTACTTTAATAATAAGATTTGCAGCGTGGATTTTTGACCACATTCTCCTACTTTGTATCTTCAACACCGATCCCTCATGGATCTGCAGCAGCGAATCCTCCATTGCTTGTCATAAGCTCCATCTGGTGAGTGTATTACCTGCAATTGCTCTATGTATCTCGGATAAAACACTATTGCGCTATTTCTCTTCAACAGTACAGTATTTATAATATTAGTTCTGGAATTTCTACTTTCTCATAATTATTTTTTATTTGAAAATTTTTTTTTTTTTTACAAAACAATGGCATCTCGATGGGGGGCTAAATATTCCCCCTTGGTCGCCAATTTGGTTATGGCGTGGTGGGAAGAGATTTTTATTTTCAATTCTGATAATCCCTTTTTCAATAACATTCAGTGGTACTATAGATATATAGATGATTTATTGTTAATTTGGAAAGGAGATGTTAGTCTAATTTCTTTTATTATTGATTACATCAATTCAAATCAGTTTAATCTGAGTTTCACTTATTTTTTTCATTCTCAAAAAATTTTTGGTTTTTGGATCTGTGTTTAACCAGCGAGCCAAATCATTGTATTTCTAGGGCCACCTTTCATAAAAAACAGCGGGAATACTATTTTACATGCTAACAGTTTTCATCCAGCCCATACCATCAAATCTATCCCTGTAGGCGAATTAACCCATGCTAAATGTAATTGCAGCAATACATCTTCTTACTCTAATGAAGTTAAGATCATTAAAAATCATCTTAACAAATGTGGCTATCCTGCCTGGACTATAGATCGGGCAGTAAACATCACTGAGAGCAAATCTAGAGATTATCTCACTGATTTAAATATTCGTCCCCAAAGAACCAATATTTCTGATTGTCCTACTTTAGTCTTGACTTATAGTACCCATTTTAGGTCTATTTCTAATATTATCAATTAAAATTTACATATATTAAGAAATGACAACATTATTGATAATTTGTTGGGCGATGGTTTAAAAATTGTTTCTAGAAAGGCACCTACCTTAGGAAATTTTTTATCCCCTAGTTTTTTGGATTCAAATAAATATTCTCATATTAATAATTGGTTATCTACTGTAGGCTACCAGAAATGTGACCACTCGCGTTGTAAAACCTGTCCATTGTCTTATAGGTCTCCTAGTTTAATAATGCAATGAGTAATAAGCATTATAAGATTCAAGAGTTTTTGAATTGCAATTCTAATTATATTAATAATTCTAATTATATTCTAATTATTTTGTGTATATTGTGTATATTATTGAATGCACTCAGTGTAATTTAAAATATGAGGGATCTACTATCCGCAAATTGAAAGATTTCAGGAGGACTTATATGAGATTTTGAATTGCACTTCCAGACACATGTCTAATGTTTCTAAACACTTCGTTGTTGCACACAATAGGAGTTTTTCTTTCTGCAGGGTTTATGCTATTGAACATATCAGAAAACATCCGAGAGGAGGTGATCGGGAGCAAGCGTTATGGAACAGAGAAGCACTTTGGATTTTCTTATTGGATACACGTGTGCCCTTGGGTCTAAATCTGAGAAAAGAATTCATGTTACATTATTGATTTTATTCATTTGTTTTTCTTTTTATTTTATATGTCCAATTCTTTGTGTTTTTACTTATTTTGGTACATTAAAATTAAGTGTATTTTTTGTAAACTAATTATGTTATTTATGTAGACAATTATTTCCACCTGTCTATTTGTCTTATATGATCCAATGCTACTCTCAGAGCTCAACTTGAGTTTAAGAACACCAGCTGTTCGAAACGCGTCCAGGTGCTCTGTAGACCAGTCCAAGGTAATCCCCTTTCGGGGTATACCTTTTATGAACATAGCAGCCTATTTCACTTTTTTATTGAATTTGCAATAAAGCTTTATTGATTTTATTCCTGGAGCTGGACCTTTGTTTTTTTGGATAATTTCTACGTCTGGAGGAGGCGAGTCCGTGCTCGGATTGAATGCACTTCAAGGAAAAACAGACAGGGGAAAGCTGAAATAACTCTACTTTGTACATGTAATGCAATTTAGCCCTACTACATTGTGTATCTCTGACCAATCACTGACTAGAAGGTTTCTGCCTATGCACAGAGTACATGGAAAGCAGCCAATCAGTGGGGTGGATGGGGATGTCAAAAGCTCAGAATTCAGGGAAATGATAGACCTGTAGCAGAGAAAGCAGTGATTTCATAGAAAATACACCAACAGCTCAGTAAATGACACTTTACTGGATTCATGATCCCTGCCCCACATCATAATCCTCTCAGATTACATAACAAAAACCTGCTGACAGATTTGCTTTGCTTACAGTATCCTAATGCATTGCTATCTATATTAGGTTAATTAACAGGGCATTTGAAAACAGAAATTCCCTGTAATATAGACTTATTATGATATTTATTGATGCTGCCAATTAGAAAGGTAAACGTATCAGACTAAACTTCAATTCTCAAGCTTTGTGACCTTATTCACTATATTCATATTCTAGTTATGCTGATACATCACTAAAAAGATTCATGCCATAATACGTTATCATAGAATGTGTAATTATTTCTATCTTTGGTTCACTTCTCACGCATACATATTTTTTTAGAATTAAATTATCCTTATCGTTAAATTAAACTACCATGGTTGAGAGCTAGGGTTAACCTCTGCATATATTTGAATCAAATATATCTAATCCAATAAATTGTGTAACTATAGCAAATCACTGAAACACAGCTTCTGATTCTGCGAGATATATGAGCAAACCACTAAATATGATAGATCTTAAATGACTGAACTGATACCTTAAAAATTAATTTCTATTTTTTTTCCCTAGTTTATATAATGGAATAGCGGCCAAAGAAATGTACTTAAATCATTTCTACACCCCATATTTACATATTTTGCAAAGTATGTATATATATATATACTGTATATATATATATATATATATACACATATATATATATATATATACACATTGGAATGTATGTAAAAGTTTGGGCACCCCTGGTCAAAATTACTGTTAGGCTACGTGACGTGCACACGTTGCGGATTCTCCCGCGGATCCGCAGCGCTTTTGGCCCTGCTGGTCCGCAGCAGATTCTGCTGCGTTATACAGTAGCATTAAAGTCAATGAGATTTGAAAACCACTGTGCACATGCTGCGGAAAAATCCACACGGATTAGCTGCGGGTTCATTTCCGCAGCATGTCAATTCTTTGGGTGGTTCTGCAACGTTTCTGCACCCATTGACTTGCATTGATCCACAGCAAAACCGCAGTTCTCAAAAAGATCTGCAGCTTTGCTGTGGTTGAAATGCTGCAGATCTGGAGGGGGGAAGAGTGGGGGCGGTGACTGTGCATGTACGGTGTGTGGGCAGTGACTGGGCGTGTATGTGTGTGCGGGCTATGTGTGTGTGCGGGGGTCTGCGGGGCTCATTGGGCTGTCCGGGGTCTGGCAGGGCCTGTGCAATGGTCATTGGGCTGTCAGAGGTCCGTGCGGGGCAGTCGGAGGTCCGTGCGGGGCTGTGGGGGGGGCTGTGGGGAATCAGTCTGTCCGGCGGAGGGGGGATGCGGGGCTGTGTATGTATGTATGCATGTATGTATGTGTGTAAATGTGCATGCAGGCATCGTCTGATGGGACTACTAGTCCCATCCGGCGATGCCTGCTACCCTGAGAGTGATTGACACATTAGCCAATGATGGGACAGTAGTGGTCCCATCATCCGGCTAATGTATTGAATGTAAAAAAAAACAAAAAAAAACAACATATAACATACAAAACATACATATAACACAGAACATACATATAACATACAGAACATATAACATACAATACATAACATAGAGTACGTACACACCACACACATCTTGGTCCCCGAAGCCATCGATCTCCTGTAATAAATATAAAATAATAAACCAACCTATATTTACCTCTCCGTCGTAGTCCAATTAATATCGAGGGTCCCATGACGATCTCCCGTGGAGAACAGCCGAATCAGCTGATGCGACCGCTATCCAGGGGCTCCGGCACTGAAATTACAGGAGAAGGTAATCCTCCGCGATGTATATCCCTCCGCCGGGAAAGAGGTCCTGTACCCCTAACCCTAGTCCGAACCCTAGCCCTAACCCTATCTATACATCTATCCTTCCATCCATCTATTCTTCCATCCATCTATCCTTCCATCCATCTATCCTTCCATCCATCTATCTATCCATATATCCATCTATCTATCCTTACATCCATCTATCTATCCATCTATCCTTCTATCCATCCATCCATCTATCTATCTATCTATCTATCTATCTATCTATCTATCTATCTATCTATCTATCCTTCCATCTATCCATCCATCCATCTATGTGTGTAATGGAGTGTGGGTTGGACCAATGTAAATGAGGAGGTTGGACAGGAATGACATCACAAATCTTTTTTCTTTTTGTTAAATAACATATCTTTATTTAGCTTACAAAAACGCAGTCAAATTTGCAGGAAAAAACACATTAAATCCGCGGCAAAAACGCATCAAAAACACACATGCGTTTTCTGCCAAGAGCTGCGTTTTTTGTGCAGAAAAATCCGCGGAAGACTCAACAACGTGTGCACATAGCCTTAGACTGTGTGCCCATGTTGCGGGTTTTTTTAAAGCATTTTTTATGCGTTTTTCGGTGTCAAACCACATCAAAAATGCTTAAAAGAAGCATCCCATTCATTTTAATGCATTTTGGCCTTTTTGTGCCAATGGATGCGTTTTTTACCGCTAAGGAAAGGCTTAGCGGTAAAAAACGCAGCATGTTCATTAATTTCCGCTTAGGTCTGCCTTTTTGGCTATTTCCTGTAGCCCAGAAGACGCGCGGAAAAAACGCATCAAAAACCCGTGTTTTTTGCACAAAAAACAAGCAAAAATCACGGCAAAAAACGCGCGTTTTCTGGGAAGGAGATCCGTTTCCTGAGCGTTTAAAAACGCTAATGTGGGCACATAGCCTTATTGCGAACAGTTAAGCAAGTTGAAGATGAAATGATCTCTAAAAGACCTAAAGTTGAAGATGATGCATTTCCTTTGTATTTTAGGCAAAGAAAAAAAAAATATTATATATATACAGTCATGGCCAAAAGTATTGATACCCCTGCAATTCTGTCAGATAATACTCAGTTTCTTCCTGAAAATGATTGCAAACACAAATTCTTTGGTATTATTATCTTCATTTAATTTGTCTTAAATGAAAAAACACAAAAAGAATTGTCCTAAAGCCAAATTGGATAAAATTCCACACCAAACATAAAAAAGAGGGTGGACAAAAGTATTGGCACTGTTCGAAAAATCATGTGATGCTTCTCTAATATGTGTAATTAACAGCACCTGTAACTTACCTGTGGCACCTAACAGGTGTTGGCAATAACTAAATCACACTTGCAGCCAGTTGACATGGATTAAAGTTGACTCAACCTCTGTCCTGTGTCCTTGTGTGTACCACATTGAGCATGGAGAAAAGAAAGAAGACCAAAGAACTGTCTGAGGACTTGAGAAACCAAATTGTGAGGAAGCATGAGCAATCTCAAGGCTACAAGTCCATCTTCAAAGACATGAATGTTGCTGTGTCTACCGTGGCAGTGTCATCAAGAAGTTTAAAGCCCATGGCACTGTGGCTAACCTCCCTAGATGTGGACGAAAAAGAAAAATTGACAAGAGATTTCAACGCAAGATTGTGCGGATGTTGGATAAAGAACCTCGACTAACATCCAAACAAGTTAAAGCTGCCCTGCAGTCCGAGGGTACAACAATGTCTACCCGTACTATCCGTCGGTGTCTGAATGAAAAGGGACTGTATGGTAGGAGACCCAGGAAGACCCCACTTCTTACCCCGAGACATAAAAAAGCCAGGCTGGAGTTTGCCAAACCTTACCTGAAAAAGCCTAAAACGTTTTGGAAGAATGTTCTCTGGTCAGATGACACAAAAGTAGACCTTTTTAGGCAAAGGCATCAACATAGAGTTTACAGGAGAAAAAAAGAGGCATTCAAAGAAAAGAACACGGTCCCTACAGTGAAACATGGCAGAGGTTCCCTGATGTTTTGGGGTTGCTTTGCTGCCTCTGGCACTGGACTGCTTGACCGTGTGCATGGCTTTATGAAGTCTAAAGACTACCAACAAATTTTGCAGCATAATGTAGGGCCCAGTGTGAGAAAGCTGGGTCTCCCTCAGAGGTCATGGGTCTTCCAGCAGGACAATGACCCAAAACACACTTCAAAAAGCACTAGAAAATGGTTTGAGAGAAAGCACTGGAGACTTCTAAGGTGGCTAGCAATGAGTCCAGACCTGAATCCCATAGGATACCTGTGGAGAGATCTAAAAATGGCAGTTTGGATAAGGCACCCTTGAAATATCAGGGACCTGGAGCAGTTTGCCAAAGAAGAATGGTCTAAAATTCCAGCAGAGCATTGTAAGAAACTCATTGATGGTTACCGGAAGCGGTTGGTTGCAGTTATTTTGACTAAAGGTTGTGCAGCCAAGTATTAGGCTGAGGGTGCCAATACTTTTGTCTGGCCCATTTTTGGAGTTTTGTGTGAAATGATCAATGTTTTGCTTTTTGCTTCATTCTCTTTTGTGTTTTTTCATTTAAGACAAATTAAATGATGATAATAATACCAAAGAATTTGTGTTTGCAATCATTTTCAGGAAGAAACTGAGTATTATCTGACAGAATTGCAGGGGTGTCAATACTTTTGGCCATGACTGTATATATATATATATTCATATGTTCATCTTCCACATTTTAAACATTTCAAAAGAGAAAATAAGCCTGCACCCTGCATGGTTATCACCTGGTAGGACCTCATTTTGAAAGTATCCCAGCTTGAGAATGCTTTTTGGAGCCTGTCAAGAGTCTTTCAATTTTTGTTTGATTGATTTTCAAAGGTGAGCTCAGGCTACTCTTCCATTTTTGAAGACCAAAATGTAAAGGGATCCAATCCCAGCTGATGGCATTGATATTGAGCTTGAGATACTTCTGCAACATCTTCTCCAGTTGTTCACTACATCTCAGACTGGAATTCTGCTCTGCTGGTGCATGGGCTGGTCTACAAATGTTTTAAACGACTCACAGAAATTGCTTTTTTATGTAGGTCCATTAATTACACAGTGCTTCACATACATTTTCAAGAAGTATCATTTCTCCTTGCGGAGAATGACATGCTAAGCATGTCGAGGTGAGGAGACTTAAAGCTGCAATGCTCCTCTGGGAAATATGCTAATTATGCAAATTGTCTCTTCAGAGTGGAAGAGGACTAGAACTCTAGTGCCACCTATAGGAGGTAGCAATCCTAAAAGTCAATGTTGACCCTTTAACGAGTGTCTGCAAATGGAGATTCTGGCTTGGCTTTTATCCTAAGTCATGTAACTAGGCTCGTTAAAGGGTCAACATTGACTTTTAGGATTGCTACCTCCAATAGGTGGCACTAGAGTTCTAGTCCTCTTCCACTCTGAAGAGACAATTTGCATAATTAGCATATTTCCCAGAGGAGCATTGCGGCTTTAAGTATCCTCACCTCGACATGCTTAGCATGTCATTCTCCGCAAGGAGAAATGATACTTCTTTTTTTTTTTTTTTTTCTTATATGTACCTACCATCAATGTAATGCCTTTATGCATCTGTATCTGTACTTGTTCCTGCCTTGCTGCTGTAATGCTCTGAATTTCCCCATGGTGGGACGATTAAAGGATTATCTTATCTTAGAGTCCTAGTCCTCTTCCTCTCTGAAGAGACAATTTGCATAATTAGCATATTTCCCAGAGGAGCACTGTGGCTTTAAGTCTCCTCACCTCGACATGCTTAGCATGTCATTCTCCGCAAGGAGAAATGATACTTCTTGGATATCGGTCAGACGCCTCTTTCACAGCCAAACCAGATCTCCCACTTTGCACTGATGAGGGGCAGTACCCCGAAACACAGTGTCTGTAAATGGAGATTCTGGCTTGGCTTTTATCCTAAGTCATGTAACTAGGCTGGTTAAAGGGTCAACACTGACTTTTAGGATTGCTACCTCCAATAGGTGGCACTAGAGTTCTAGTCCTCTTCCTCTCTGAAGAGACAATTTACATACATTTTCGGCACTGTGCCTATTGGGGTTCACAATATAAATTTCTATCCTATCCTATTTCCATCTCTTCCACTTGGACTTTTCAAAGTGTTCTCCAGCATGTTGATGACCAGAATAGTGATGCTGATGATAGCATCATCAGTGCTAACAATCTAAGTAGCCATTTCGAAATGGTGTAGAAAAGTGCAGAGGTCCTTTATCTGTGCTCTCTCCACAAGCATGATTTACACCATGTCCTAATCTGTTGGCCCAGGCTATGCAAAAGGACATGCTGCACCAGATCTCACTTCTACTGCCACAGTCGCTGCTACATGTGCTGAGTGGAATTCCATCACATCAGCACACCACATATCAAATGGTTAACCAGTAGGCCGTAAGACCTCTGTAGCTATGAAAGTCGATGACCTGTGGGGTGTGATCGGCAAAAGTGAACACACAGCGACCGTACCACCAGATTGAGGATGTAAACCATGCAAGGTATATCTGTGAGGTTGCCCTCGCATATGGCCATCACCAGGTTCGCACCTTTAACACACACGGCCTTCCCTGGCTCCAGATTCAGTGGAGACCGCCATTGCTCTTACTCAGCATGGATATCTGTCCACAAAATCTTGAACTGTGTGACTGTGATCTCCAAGGCATATTAATTTTAACACTGCATGATTCCAGTGAGCCCTGGCTGCACAGTACAGATGTGAAGGGGGTCCTCTCTGGACTGTTGAAATGCATGTCTCATTAAGGGAGGGGTTGAGGGCTCAGGTGGAAGCCCTAGAGGAGGTGGAGGAGACAGAAGCAGTGGAGGAAGTGTTAGATACAGGGGTTTTTCCCACAAGCCTTTGGGATTCCAAGACTTGTGGAAAAGCCCCTTGACCGCCTGCCCTCACAGCCACCAGAGTCAACCAGTGCCCAGTCAGCAAGATGTAATGTCCTGCCCATTTTTGCTCTTCTGGGTGTCAGTGATGAAATGCACACTGGTGGGCACAGAATTTTTCAGAGAACAAGTGACGTTGTCTGTGATATGCTGGTGTGGCGCAGGCACATGTTTCTTAGAGAAGTAATAGTGACTAGGCAACTGGTACTGAGGTACTGCAATGGACATCAACTTTGAGAAACCACCTGCATCCATCAGGTAAAAAGGCAACATTTCCATGGCCAACAGATTGAAGACAATGGATTTCAAGCTCTTAGCTTTGGCATGTGTTGGAGGAAACATTATTTTGTGTGGCCACAACTGTGGGATCAAAGGCTGGCTTTTGTGCTGAGAGAGAGTGAAGTAGAATGAACATTACAAACTGCTGGACTGTGAGTGAGGTGCAGGCTGAGTTGTTATGGTGGATGAGAAAGATTACCCCAGACTGTAGGGAGTAAACAAGTGGAGGTTGTGCAGATTGAAACCTATGTGAGAACATTTGACACTGTGATGGAGGAGGATGAAGCAGCAGATGCGGTTGATGGGACGATTGGTGAGGCTCGCTAGTCCTCATTTTAGTGCAGCGTGATTTCCAGACTAATGGATGTTGATCAGACATGTGCCGGTTCCTGCATGTAGTAGTCAAATTATTGCAATTTTTGCCTCTACTGAGTTGTTTTTTGCAAAGTTGGAAAATAGCGTGAGTTGAGTCATCCTTTGCAGTCTCAAAAAAGGCCCAGGCTTGGCAACCCTTGCCGCCCCTGCGAACTTCAAACTCGCATCCTGTGCTGGCCATAGCCAGAGTTGTGGCTGAGGATGCAGTGCTTGTCATGGTTATATTATTTCATGTTTGTGCCACATCGTAACCTCCTTGTCTTTCTCCTCCACCTCCTCTGCCAAGCTACTTAGCTGCTTGACTCTGGGTTCCCACCATGTGGGATCTACAACCTCATCATCATCCTCTCTATTCTCCCACTCCTCGCCTTGAGAGTCACCCTCCACCTCTTCCTTCCTTGACAGCACAGTACAGTCCACATGCACCTCTGCTATTTGAGTCTCATCAGTATCACAGCCACCACCGGGGGTAAATGTCTGGTGATAAGGGTCTGGATTCTGCTTGGACTCTACTTCTACGGCCCCAGATCCAATAGGAAACAATTTTGGGCATTGGTGAAGATGCTTTCATGTTCTGGATTCTGTGAATCTTTGGAGCAGACCTCTGATGCCCTTGGAATAAAACGTGTGAACCACTCTGCAGACTGGCCCATCTGTGGTTCCCCTCACCACAGTCAGTTTAGCAGTTGGAAATTTGTGACGGGGGGGGAAATAAAGGTTATTGGTGTGCCACCTGTGAAGACTGTACTGTGTGTGATGTTAAGGTGGAGGAAGAGGAGGAGGGGCCACTTGATGCATCGTTTGCCATCTACTGGAGCACGTGGTCTTTCTGAGCCTCATCTACAAGGTGTAGCGCTCTACGGCTGCCAGTGAAAGGGAGTTGAGTAGCCTGTCAATAACAGATGTTGTCAGTGATCTTCCAATAGGACAAGACGGTGTTAGTTCAGTTGAACTTTCCTTAACATTAACATCTAACCAACGTACACATCAAACATTAAGCCTATTCCTTTCCACCATGACCTAGCTTTTTCCCACTCATGTTGAATGTACCCTTCCCCTCTTTTAACCTACTGTTTCACAACACAAAGACAGCCTTCATGCATCCAATTTTTTTCTTTCATCTATTGAGGTCATGATCATTTATCAACTTTTAGAGTTTGTGTTGACACACAATTTTTTTTACTTTTAATGGATCCTTCTACCTGCAGCTCCAGGGGACAGCCATTAATTGCAGCCTGTGCGCTGTCCTTTGCCAACCTGTTCCTGCGGTTGTGGGAGAGCAAATTCATTGATTACTTTTTTTTAGTTTGGCATGGTATTGAGGCTGAACTGAAATCCATTTTTAACATATAACTATGACTCCCACAGGATAAACTTCCTTAATGTCACAATCCAATGATATACACAGAAAATGTTACAATCCGACATCCACAGGAAAGACACAACAGTCAATGCCCTCCTCCATGCCTCCTCATCTCACCTGTACCATGTTATCAAATAGGTCCCGATCGATCAATTCTTGCGGATATGCCGCATTTGCTCCTCAGACAACGATTTTGAAGTTAGTGCCAAGTAAATGCAGGAAAGATTCTTGGATCATGGATACAGCCACCACAGTATCAAGAAAGCTTATAATCGAGCCTGAAACTCTAAACAACATGATCTTATCTACTCCATAAAAAACTAAAAAATCTAATAATCAGGTGAGAATGATCACACAATTTCATTCACAGTGACAACGTATGCAAGAAATTATGCCTATTCTTATGGCCAATTCTACATTAAGACAATACTTACCAGATAGGCCCTGTATTACAACTCGACATTCTTGTAACCTGAGAGACCTTATAGTGAGATCATACTACGCACCAAACAGCCAACTGACTGTATTTTCTACTAATCATTCTAAACCTTATCAGATGTGTGGGTGTTTCCCCTGTGGAAAATGTGTGGCTTGCACTAAAGCCCCCGTTACACACTGCGATATCGCTAGCAATATCGCTGCAAAGTCACCGATTTTGTGACGTTGCAGCGATATTGCTCACGATATCGCTATGTGTGATACTTACCTCCGACCGGCTCCCCCGCTGGTAATCGCTGATCGTGCGATAAGCTGCTGGATCATTTCTCGTCGGTCACTTCCTGCTGGGCTTCCTGCTGTGACGACGAGCGACGCGTGGAGCCGGGCGGGAGGACGCAGGATTGCCGCATCTGACAGGTAAGTAGCGATCCCCGTCCCCAGTGATGTCGCTAGTGAGATCTGCCTGAGTGGCAGCTCACTAGCGACCACCCAGCGATGCGCCAGCGATCCTGACCGCGTCATATCGCTGGTCGGGATCGCTGGTGCATCGCTAGGTGTAACGGTACCCGAACATTGACTAAACCACCAAATTGAAATCATTGCACAATAAATTGTATACCATAACTCAGACCATTATGTGCTCTATTAAAGCTGACATATATCATGCCACTTGCCCTGTTAAAAATTAATATCGGGCTGACAACTCGTCAAGGTTCGAGTACGGGAACACGTGAGAGATATCCTAGCTGCAGCTAAAGATGAGGGTTAGGAGTACATTAAACTGATCCCTATACATTTCAAAGCCCATCATTCATGTGACCCTTCTGGCCTACGTGTTATTGGCATTGATCATATTCAACCTGATCTCTGCATTGGCAATATTAGCCACATTCTGGTTCAGAAAGAGTTGAAATGGATATGGGTATTCCGATCAATGCAACTATTAGGCTTAAATGAAACCCTTAATTTTGCTCCTTTTCTTTGATCTCTAGTTTCCATATGCATGTCTTTGTACCTGCTTTTATGTTTATTTTATCCACAGTTTTCCATGTTGTTTTATACTAATTTTATCCTTTTTGTCGCTCATTTAAGATTTATTCCCATTGATGAGGACTTTCATCTAAAGGGACCTGTGCTAATTATAGGATTTCTTACATGACTGCCATCAATATAAAGGAATCACAGTTGATTATGCATTAATTCATGTTTGCTTATTTTTCTCCTTTTATTAGGTCTTTTTAGTTTATCATATATCATATTTATTCTTTTAACCTATATACATACACAAGTATATACTGTACATACAGTTAGGTCCATATATATTTGGACAGAGACATTTTTCTAATCTTGGTTCTAGACATTACCACAATGAATTTTAAATAAATCAATTCAGATGCAGTTGAAGTTCAGACTTTCAGCTTTCATTTGAGGGTATCCACATTAAAATTGGATGAAGGGTTTAGGAGTTTCAGCTCCTTATCATGTGCCAGCCTGTTTTTAAAGGGACCAAAAGTAATTGGACAGATTAAATAATTGTAAATAAAATGTTCATTTCTAGTACTTGGTTGAAAACCTTTGTTGGCAATGACTGCCTCAAGTCTTGAACTCATGGACATCACCAGACGCTGTGTATCCTCCTTTTTGATGCTCTGCTAGGCCTTCACTGCGGTGGTTTTCAGTTGCTGTTTGTTTGTGGGCCCTTCTGTCTGAAGTTTAGTCTTTGACAAGTGAAATGCATGCTCAATTGAGTTGAGATCAGGTGACTGACTTGGCCATTCAAGAATATTCCACTTCTTTGCTTTAATAAACTCCTGGGTTGCTTTGGCTTTATGTTTTGGGTCATTGTCCATCTGTAGTATGAAACGACGACCAATCAGTTTGGCTGCATTTGGCTGGATCTCAGAATTCATTCGGCTCCTTCTGTCCTGTGTCACATCAACAATAAACACTAGTGACCCAGTGCCACTGGCAGCCATGCATGCCCAAGCCATCACACTGCCTCTGCCATGTTTTACAGATGATGTGGTATGCTTTGGATAATGAGCTGTACCACGCCTTCGCCATCTCTTTCCATTATTCTGGTAGAGGTTGATCTTGGTTTCATCTGTCCAAAGAATGTTCTTCCAGAACTGTGCTGGCTTTTTAGATGTTTATTAGCAAAGTCCAGTCTAGCCTTTTTATTCTTGATGCTTATGAGTGGCTTGCACCGTGCAGTGAACCCTCTGTATTTACTTTCATGCAGTCTTCTCTTTGTGGTAGATTTGGATATTGATATGCCTACCTCCTGGAGAGTGTTGTTCACTTGGTTAGCTGTTGTGAAGGGGTTTCTCTTCACCATGGAGGCTATTCTGTGATCATCCACCACTGTTGTCTTCCATGGGCGCCCAGGTCTTTTTGCATTGATGAGTTCACCAGTGCTTTCTTTCTTTCTCAGGATGTACCAAACTGTAGATTTTGCCACTCCTAATGTTGTAGCAATTTCTCAGATGGGTTTTTTCTGTTTTTTGCAGCTTAAGGATGGCTTGTTTCACCTGCATGGAGAGCTCCTTTGACCGCATCTTTCCTTCACAGCAAAACCTTCCAAATGCAAGCACCACACCTCAAATCAACTCCAGGCCTTTTATCTGCTTAATTGAGAATGACATAATGAAGGGATTGCCCACACCTGTCCATGAAATAGCCTTGGAGTCAATTGTCCAATTACTTTTGGTTCCTTTAAAGAGAGGGTGGCACATGATAAGGAGCTGAAACTCCTAAACTCTTCATCCAATTTTAATGTGGACACCCTCAAATGAAAACTGAAAGTCTGAACTTCAACTGCATCCAAATTTTTTGTTTAAAATTCATTGTGGTAATGTATAGAACCAAAATTAGAAAAATGTTGTCTCTGCCCAAATATATATGGACCTAACTGTGTATATACAGTATATATATATATATATATATATATATATAGTGGTATAGTGACCACTGTGTCCGCTAGGGGAGCTTTCCAGGTAGCTGGTGAGACAGGTGGACCAGCTACCTACAAACCCACCTAGGGGTGGGTATCTAGAATGCCATAGTAACATATATGTGTGTGAATGATCGAAGGACCTGTGATGAGGTCATAGCCATGTGATCTGGTGGGTGTAGATACGGACCATATATGGTGGCCAGGGTAGGTCACATGAGTGAATGCTTGGTTCCGGTTGGTCCGTATGAAAGGTCTCGTCTGGGCTGATGTGAGACCGAATGAGGAAGATGTGACTGCCTTCCTAACAGCATGTGTGGATGCTGTGTTTAATGGCTGCAAGTGCCTGAGAGTTCCTGGGGGAGTGACTGACATGTGAGACTAGTGTCATTATCTATATGCGTGTGGCCAATAAAGTTAGATGAACCCGAAGGGTTTATAGAAGGGATATGTGCTGCCAGTGTGGATTGGTGCAGGCAGACACCTACTACCTGTCCATTGCTCCCATTCACCAGAGTGTCATGGAGGCACCCCTATCACGTGACCTGGAGCCCCGTTCACGCGACTCATGTGAGCAGACACAGGACCAGGAGACCGCGATACAACCGTAGAGACGCCTGGCATGCTAGTAGAGGATAGAGAAAGGGAAGTGGGCCCGCATGCGTGTGAGTGAAGGATTTGATGTGCCGCGCAAAGGTAACCATGATGACAGTCAGTATACACAATAGGTTAACAAGATGGAACACAAAGAATAGCCATGATTGCATATAAGTGATAAGTCCTCAATATATAACCTGAATATAGATACTGCAAATAAGTACGGTACACATAAAGTGACAGTGCATAACTCAACATGATTTAACTGTACTGCATATAATACATAACTATTAATAAATATTAACATAAAGTGCAAAGCATGATTAAAGTGACAGTGCATAAAAAATGAGAAAGATAACTGCTGCATTAAATATGTCATGCATATTAAAATGTTGCAGCATACAGAAACTGAAGCTACTGAGGCCTGAATGGCAAGAGCTAAAGATGCAGAAAAAGTGAGTGACTAGGGAAAAACTCTAAAAAAAACTGCAAAAAAGTGATGCAGATAAGTGTTAATAAAATGCACAAATGAACATGACATAAAAAGAGTTAAGTGTGTATGGGATAATGTGTGGGGAGTGTGTGTATATATACATATATATATATATATATATATATATCTATAATATAACCGGCTAAGCGTCACTCTGTCCAAAGCCTTTATAGACTGCGCAAGTGCGACGTGCCTGCACAGTCTGCCTCCAGACAGAATGAGGCAGCCAGCGGTGAGGAGTGTGTATGGCGCCGAAGATGGTGGTACGTGTACACACTGCATACCACTATGTCCGGCGCCATACTTACATACTTACCTGACCGGGAGGAGCGTTGCCGCGGCGCTTCTCTTCGGCCAAAGATCGGGCAAGGAGAGCGGCCGGAATCGCGCATGTGCATAGCGCGATCCTGCGCCATTTTGCTGAAGACACATTTGTCGTGTCTTCAGCAATATGGCACCGAACAGCGCTATGGGCATGCGCGTTCTCCAGCACCAGACTCCTCCCCCGGCCTCCAGCAGAATGTGACAGGCAGCGCTGGAGCACAGGGAAGAAGGGTGAGTATAAATGTTTTTTTTGCATGTGTGTAGTTTAATAGGGGTGAGGGGGACCATGCATACCAGGAAAGGTGGACAGGGGACCATGCATACCACAAAAGGGGGGTGAGGGGACCACGCATACCAGGAAAGGGGAGTGAAGGGACCACGCATACCACGAAAGGGGAGTGAGGGGACCACGCACATCAGGATAGGGGGGTGAGTGCACCATGCATACCAGGAAAGTGAAGTGAGGGGACCATGCATACCACGAAAGGGGGTGAGGGGACCACGCATACCATGAAAGGGGAGTGAGGGGACCACGTATACCATGAAAGGGAGTGAGGGGGCCACACATACCACGAAAGGAGGGTGAGGGGACCACGTATACCATGAAAGGTAGTGAGGGGGCCACGCATACCACGAAAGGAGGGTGAGGGAACCACGCATACCATGAAAGGAGGGTGAGGGGACGATGTATACCATGAAAGGGGGGTGGGGGGACCATGCATATCACAAAAGGGGAGTGAGAGGACCACGCATACCATGAAAGAGGGGTGAGGGGACCACGCATACCACAAAAGGAGGGTGAGGGGTCCACGCATACCTTGAAAGGAGGGTGAGGGGACCATGCATACCACGAAAGGGGAGTAACGGGACCACGCATACCAAGAAAGGCGGTGAGGGGACCACGCATACCAGGAAAGGGGGGTGAGGAGACCATA
Organism: Dendrobates tinctorius; assembly: GCF_039654945.1. Lineage (NCBI taxonomy): Eukaryota > Metazoa > Chordata > Amphibia > Anura > Dendrobatidae > Dendrobates > Dendrobates tinctorius. Next base: position 14,671,078 of record NW_027361811.1, read on the forward strand.
CATACCATGAAAGGGGTGTGAGGGGACTATGCATACCACGAAAGGAGGGTCAGGGGACCATGCATACCACTGAGAAAGGCCACACTTCAGGTTGACCAGATGAATGCTGATCTTAAGGTGGAACGTAGTAATGCTCAGCAGAATGAGAATGCCCATCAGCAGTTAGATCGTGAGAATAAGGAGTTAAAAGCAAAGGTTGCACAACTGAAGGAACAGCTGGAGGCTGAAACTAAAGAATGACAATCTGCAAGCAAACAAGTATGTTGTGCGGACAAAAAACTGAAGGATGTACTAATGCAAATGAATAATGAAAGGCGTAATTCTGAGCAGTACTATGGCCAGGCGGAGAAAAATAATGTTCAGCTGAAATAGCTGAAGCGCCAGGTGGAAGAAGCGGAGAAAGAGGCTTAAAGTGCCAATGTGTTGCACCGTAGATTACAGCGTGAACTGGAGGATGCTAGAGAAACAGCAGATGCAATGAACCATGAGGTTAATGCACTGAAAAGCGAACTTAGACGTAGTGATGTGCCATTTGTTACCAGACGCTTAGACAGAAAAGTAGGTGACGGAGCGCACTGGAGGAGTGTGATGACTAAACAGTGTCTGATGATGCAGACAGACTGTGACTGGAGGGCCAAAGATCAAGGCCAATATTCTGACCGCTGGGGGCGGGGGAGGCCTAACATAAATATGAGGCCATATGACAGACAAAACAGGCGGAGACGGTTCTCTCGACCTGTTGGGCAAGGTGACATGGGTGCCCGGTCTCGAGACCCCGGTGTAGTGTTGTGTGTTCAACCCCACAAGTTTGAACAGAGGGGAGAGGTTTATGATGCTTAATAAACCGCATACACTCCTGGAGTTATATGAGAAACCCGTGTCGGACCTGGTTATTGGCTTGCATGCCAAAACGTATGTAGTGATACCTGGCGCTACACTACACTTCTTGTAAATGATTTGATATCTCTCTTTTCATTTGCTCCCTCTTGTCTGCTTTTGATTTGTGACATCATATATGGCTTATACTTTACCTAACTTCTACCCAATATAATTACTTAGATCTTTTGCCACCTATTTGTTGCATTCCTTTTACAGCGATCTGTTACAGCACTATTTATTTTGACCCTATATCTTTACCTTACTTGAACTTGTACCTATTTATACATACAAACAGGTGATGGCCTAGCTTTTTAGTGGCACTTCCATAATTAATCTTATACCTACAAGCACAAGGAAGCAAGCGCCAAGTATTTCTTTTTTACAAAAATATAAACAAATCTTTATTGAACAAAAAATTACATAAAATATAAAATTTCAATGGGAAACACAGGATGCGAAATGGATCTGCAAACCCAGGGGTAGCTATACCTAAAGTATATTGTGTACCACCTTTAGGAAAAAATTACATACTTTATATATAGAGGAGAAGTACCGTATTTTTCGGACTATAAGACGCACCGGACCATAAGATGCACCCCAAATTTTCAGAAGGAAAATAGGGAAAAAAAAAAAATAATGTGTCAAATGGGGGTCCGTCTTACAGTCTGAATTCAGCTTACCAGGGAAGGGATCTGGCACAGATGGAGGGAGGTCACAGGGGGCGTTCGGTGCTCCAGGCTGGTGCGGTGGTGGTGGCTCTGTGCTGGGGCACTGTGCTGGGGCAGGTTGGTTGTACTGGGGCTGGTGGACTGTGCTGGGGCACTGTGCTGTGCTGGGGCAGGTGTGCTGTGCTGGGGCATTGTGCTGTGCTCGGGCAGGTGGGCTGTGCTGGGGCAGGTGGTCTGTGCTGGGGCAGGTGGGCTGTACTGGGCCACTGTGCTGTGCTGGGGCAGGTGGGCTATGCTGGGGCAGGTGGGCTGTGCTGGGGCAGGTGGGCTGTGCTGGGGCACTGTGCTGTGCTGGGGCAGGTGTGCTGTGCTGTGGCAGGTGGGCTGTCCTGGGGGAGGTGGGCAGTGCTGGGGCACTGTGCTGTGCTTGGGCAGGTGTGCTGTGCCAGGTGGGCTGTGCTGTGGCAGGTGGGCTGTCCTGGGGGAGGTGGGCTGTGCTGGGGCACTGTGCGGTGCTGGGGCAGGTGAGCTGTGCTGGGGCAGGTGGGCTGTGCTGGGGAAAGTGTGCTGTGCTGGGGCAGGTGGGCTGTGCTGGGGCAGGTGGGCTGTGCTGGGGCACTGTGCTGTGCTGGGGCAGGTGGGCTGTGCTGGGGCAGGTGTGCTGTGCTGGGGCAGGTGGGTTGTGCTGGGGCAGGTAGGCTGTGCTGGGACACTGTGCTCTGATGCAGGGGCGGCGACTCCATTGCATGGGCAGCGGCTCCGCCGGCATTTCCTCAATGCCTGGTGGCCCCCGTACATCCGTTGCTGTCATGTTGCGGTGGCCTTCGGGAACATGGACGTAGGGAAGATGGCCGCTGGTCAGGGGACGGCGCATGCTCAGGTTCAGATCTCGTCCCGAGATTTGAATCTCGTCTCGGAACGAGATCTGAACCTGAGCATGCGCCATCCCTGGACCGGCGGCCATCTTCCCGGCGTCCATGTTCCCGGAGGCCACTGCAACATGGCAGCAACGGATGTGCGGGGGCCTCCGGACTTTGAGGAAATTCCGGTGGAGCCCCCCACGGAGCACAGAGAGCCGTTGCCCCTGCCCTAAGCACAGCCTGCCACCACCAACACAATACAGAGCCCCGCTGCACATGCACCAGCCACTGGAGTAAGTTGCGACCATAAGACGCACAGTGGCCTCCATAATCCTTAAATGGAAGAAGTTTAGGACCACCAAAAGTCTTCCTAGACCTGGCCGGCCAGCCAAACTGAGCAATCGTGGGAGAAGAACCTTGGTGGGAGAGGTAAAGAAGAACCACAAGATCACTAGTTATCAGTAGAAACTTGATTAGCAACCAACATGAGCACTTTTATGGCCGTCATTAATGGGCGTCACTAGAGTTGAGCGACTTTTGGTTTTTTAGGGTCGCGTTTCGTTTCGTGAAACCCGACTTTTCCAAAAGTCGGGTCGAGCAAGATCGTCCGATTATAGGGAAAAGTCGGGGTCATCCCGAAACACGAAACCCAATGTAAGTCAATGGGGAATAAAAGTCGGCAGTGAGAGGAGGACAGGAAACACACCAACAGTGCCCATTTGAATGCCAAAAGCATCAATTCTTCTTACTTAAGCTTGTCAACCTTAATTAACTTCATAATACAAGTTACGCACTGAAAAATGGGGGTTATTTGGCTACAGACTGTGGGGGGGGAGGGCTGGCTCCAGGTTTTCATGTGCCCTGGGCGAAAGAGCGCCCCTTTAACACATAATACCACAACTCATCATGCTCCGATACGGCAGAGAAATAGCGGTATAGTACAATGAAAAATACCTCACTTTTTACATCTCTTGACGAGGCCCATCTATTTCTCCATACAGAATCATTGGTCCCATATAATGTTTGAAACAGTATATGATGAGCTCCACATAATGCTACAGTATATGTTGGTCCCCAAGGATGAAGCTCCACTGTCTTATGGGCCCAAATAATGCTCCAAACATAATGGGCCCCATTTCTAATGCTCTAGTGTATAATGGGCCCTGTAAATGCTGCTCCAGTGTCTGATGTCCACCTTTGGAATGTTCCAGTGTATGGTGGGCCCCATCTATCATTCTCAGACAGTGTTAGGCCCAGTATGGATTGCACGTGATTGCACAAAGGTGAGAAAGGGTACCGTATCCCCAGATAACATGTATGGATAGTGTACACATTCAAAATATATGTCTATACATCAGGAGGCAGGCTCAGACGGTGTTAGGCCCAGTATGGATTGCACGTGATTGCACAAAGGTTAGAAAGGGTACCGTATCCCCAGATAACATGTATGGATAGCGTACACATTCAAAATATATGTCTCAGGAGGCAGGCTCAGACGGTGTTAGGCCCAGTATGGATTGCACGTGATTGCACAAAGGTTAGAAAGGGTACCGTATCCCCAGATAACATGTATGGATAGCGTACACATTCAAAATATATGTCTCAGGAGGCAGGCTCAGACGGTGTTAGGCCCAGTATGGATTGCACGTGATTGCACAAAGGTTAGAAAGGGTACCGTATCCCCAGATAACATGTATGGAGAGCGTACACATTCAAAATATATGTTTCAGGAGGCAGGCTCAGACGGTGTTAGGCCCAGTATGGATTGCACGTGATTGCACAAAGGTTAGAAAGGGTCCCTTTTCCCCGGATAACATGTATGGATAGCGTACACATTTAAAATATATGTCTATACATCAGGAGGCAGGCTCAGACGGTGTCAGGCACAGTATGGATTTGACGGCCCAGATTACACAGCGGAGGAGCAGGGAGAGGTAAAGATTGCAAATGCTGGGGCCCTGCCCAAGCAAGGGGGGCCCACTCATGGGCGTCGGTACTGGCACTGGGCCCCTCATAGTACAGCGGTGTGTCTGACGGCGGGTGTGCACCACCACCATCAGAGACACTTGATTGCACTATGAGGGACCCTGTGCCAGTGCCCGCGCCCAAGAGTCGGCCTACCCACCTGTCCAGGGCAACGGCACTCGCACGGTGTCGTGCGCTAGGTGGTGACCCCGGCCATGGGGGGGAGGCAGCACAGTTAGGGAGTTTTAGAAAGTGGCATATGTTGATGTTGGACATTCAGCTGATGCAAAAGGCGAAATAGGTGAAGTACCAGGAAGAGGTGGACCAAAGCAAGCCATTTTTCTGTCACCCTATGTGTCATCAGGGGAAGGTGGGACAAAATCCTTGGAAACCCATGTGTGGTTCATTTTAATGAAGGTTAGATCATCCACATTTTGGGTTGACAGACGGGTCCTTTTTTCTGTCAGGATTGATCCAGCTGCACTGAAGACTCTTTCCGATAGCACACTTGCAGCTGGGCAAGCGAGCTCCTGTAAGGCATATTGTGCCAATTCAGGCCAGGTGTCCAGTTTAGCGGCCCAATAGTCAAAGGGGAATGACCTGTGTGGGAGAACATCGATATGGGAGGAAAAGTAGTTTGTAACCATAGTTGACAACTGCTGTCTCCTGTCACTTTCCATCGATGCAGTATTACCAGTTGTGTGAGCGGTATTTGAAAAATCAGTCCACAACATTGTCATGAAACCCCTGTCTCCAACGCCACTTCTGCTGTGTGCACCACAAACACCTCTGCCAAGCTGCCCCCGGCCCGTACGGCTCGTGTGAGAACCATCACCGCTGCTGTGTGCTGGGAATGCCTCAAGCAACCGATTTACCAGAGTTGCTTGTTTATTAGCCAATATTAGGTCAAGGTTCTCCTGTGGCATGATGTTTTGTAATTTGCCTTTATAGCGTGGATCCAGGATGCTGGCCAACCAGTAGTCGTCATCGTTCATCATTTTGGCAATGCGGGGGTCCCTTTTTAGGATCCGCAAGGCATAATCTGACATGTGGGCCAATGTTCCCGGTGTCAATGATGCACTGCGAGTGCTGGGTGGAGGAGCACTTTCTGGCAAATCCACATCCCTCCAGTCACGCACAAACCCTGTACCAGACCTTGCCACGCCAACATTTTCACTTGCCCCACGAGATGCATCCTCCTCCCCTAAGTAATCATCCCCATCATCATCCTCCTCCTCCTCTTCTTCCTCCACCTCGTCCAGGAGAGGTCCCTGAGCAGACAATGGCTGAATGTCATCAAGGATTCCCTCCTCCTCTTCCTCCTCATCAACATTGGCTGCAGACGCCTGCTCCTTAAGGTGCATCAAAGATTGCATGAGCAGACGCATAAGTGGGATGCTCATGCTTAGGATGGCGTCGTCTGCGCTTACCAGCCGTGTGCATTCCTCAAAACACTGAAGGACTTTACAAAGGTCTTTCAGCTTCGACCACTGCACACCTGTCAACTCCATGTCTGCTCTCAAAGTGCCTGGCCGTGTATCCTCCCACAAATGCATTGTGGCCTGCCTCTGCTCGCACAGCCGCTCCACCATGTGCAGGGTGGAGTTCCACCTTGTTGCAATGTCGATAATGAGGCGGTGGTTGGGAAGGTGGAGCAATCGCTGCAGCTTCTGCATACGAACGGAGTGTACAGGCGACCGGCGGATGTGCGCGCACAGTCTTCGCACCTTCTGGAGCAGGGCTGTTAACTCCGGATAATTTTTGATGAAGCACTGCACCACCAGGTTCAAGGTGTGAGCCAAGCAAGGTATGTGGCTGAGTTTTGAAAGGGCTATGGCTGCCACAAAATTACGGCCGTTATCACTAACTACCTTGCCTGCCTCAAGATGTACACTGCCCAGCCATGACTCAGTTTGTCGCTTCAAGTACTCGGCCAGCACCTCGGCGGTGTGTCTGTCGCCCAAACACATCATCTGCAACACAGCCTGCTGACGCTTTCCACTAGCTGCTCGATAGGGGGACACATCATGTGCAACAGTGGCAGCTGCAGATGGAGTGCTCGTACGACTGCGCTCTGTGGACGAGCTTTCGCTTCTGGAGGAGGAGGAGGAGGAGGGTCGAACGCCTACAGCCAACTGTTTCCTATATCCTGTGGGCTAGGCAGCACTGTCCCACCACCGCTGTCCCCTGTGGACCCTGCATCCACCACATTAACCCAGTGCGCAGTGATGGACACGTAACGGCCCTGGCCATGCCGACTGGACCATGCATCAGTTGTGAGGTGCACCTTTCCGCTCACTGACTGCTTGAGTGCATGGACAATGCGGTCTTTCACATGATGGTGGAGGGCAGGGATGGCTTTGCGAGAGAAGAAGTGGCGACTGGGTAGGTCATAGCGTGGTACTGCATAGGCCATGAGTTCGCAGAAAGCTGTGCTTTCCACCAACCGAAAGGGCATCATCTCAAATGAGATTAGTTTGGCAATGTGGGCGTTCAAACCCAGTGTACTCGGATGAGAGACTGAGTACTTTCTTGACCTACTCATAGTGTCTGGGAGGGTGAGCTGGACTTGAGAGCTGCATATGGTGGAAGTAGCGGTGGACAGGGCGGACTGAGGGAGGGTTGATGATGGTGATGGAGTTGGTGTTCTTTCTGATGGCCTAGAATCAGTCTTTCGTTGATATAACAGTGGGATTCCCTGACTGCTGTGGTCTTGCAACGACACCTCAACATTTGCTGCTGTGCTAACCGGTGGGCTTACAGTGGGGGAAACAATGTAGCGTTGCTGACTACCTTCGTTGTGATCAGTTGCACATGTGGCACTTGAGGTTTGGTGTTGTGTCCACGCTTGCAAGTGCATGCTGGTTAAATGTCTAAGCATGCAACTGGTATTCAAATTTTTCAGATTTTTCCCTCGGCTAAAGGTCTTTGCTCACTTCTTACAGATAACCTTGGCCTGATCATGAGGATTTTGGTCAAAAAAGTGCCACACTGCACTCTTCCTACTTTGGCAGACATTTTGAGGCCTAGCACGCTGTGATCTTTTGACCCTCTGGACAAGCTGTCCAGCAACTCTTTTGATGTTTGGAACCTGTCTTTGGAGTGCTCCGGGCCTGCCAGATAACAGCTGTTGCGATGTCGATGTCTGCTGTGGATGCTCCTCATCTGAGCTATTGGAAGCAGCACCCTCTTCCCCCAATGGATGCCAATCTGGGTCAACAACTGGGTCATCCATCACCTCCTCTTCTATGTCATGTGCACCTTCCTCTGTGTCACCGTGTATGGTGGTATAGTGTGCGGGAAGGGGCACCTGAGTCTCATCAGGGTCAGAATCTGGCTCTGTACACTGCGAGGACAATGTAGTGCTCTGAGTGAATGTACCAGCAGAATCATCCATCAGCGGCTGTGCATCAGTGCACTCCATGTCAGATTCATCTTGGCCTGGGTAATTCACCATTTGACTTGATAATCCAGGCATGGTATGTGAAAACAGCTCCATGGAGTAATCAGTAGTATGGCCTGCGTCATCCTTCAATCTTGGTTGGGGTGAAGGACACAAGGAAAGGTGTGGTTCATGAACATGATCCTCCAATGACGACTCAGTGCTTTTACTTTTTACAACTGAAGAAGAGGAGGCGATAGAGCTGGAGGCTGAGTCAGCAATGTAAGACAAAACTTTTTCCTGATGCTCTGGCTTTAAAAGCGGTTTGCCAACTCCTAGAAAACTAAGCGTTCGAGGCCTTATGTAGCCAGACGATGACGCAGGGTCAGCACCTCCTGCATTCGGTCATATTTTGCTCTTGCCACTACCATCAGATCCACCACCAACACCATCATTACCAGCTGCCAACCCCCGCCCAATTCCACGGCCTCTTCCACCAGCCTTCCTCATTTTTGGTAGAAATGTAGACAAAATCCAACAAACTATATAGTAATGTAAAACAAGGTACAAGGTGTCTATAGGACAGGGGAGATTTTGAATTTCTGCAGACACTTGTGGACACTGGACACTTTTGGATTGTGTGAGGCCCACTGATATCTGAGCGCTATGTGACAGGCTCGATGGCACAGCTGTGACCAAAGTGACTAGAGGATAAGGGAGATTTTGAATCTCTGCACCCACTTTTGGACACTGGACACTTTTGGATTGTGTGAGGCCCACTGATATCTGAGCGCTATGTCACAGGCTCGATGGCACAGCTGTGACCAAAGTGACTAGAGGATAAGGGAGATTTTGAATCTCTGCACACACTTTTGGACACTGGACACTTTTGGATTGTGTGAGGCCCACTGATATCTGAGCGCTATGTGACAGGCTCGATGGCACAGCTGTGACCAAAGTGACTAGAGGATAAGGGAGATTTTGAATCTCTGCACACACTTTTGGACACTGGACACTTTTGGATTGTGTGAGGCCCACTGATATCTGAGCGCTATGTGACAGGCTCGATTGCACAGCTGTGACCAAAGTGACTAGAGGATAAGGGAGATTTTGAATCTCTGCACACACTTTTGGACACTGGACACTTTTGGATTGTGTGAGGCCCACTGATATCTGAGCGCTATGTCACAGGCTCGATGGCACAGCTGTGACCAAAGTGACTAGAGGATAAGGGAGATTTTGAATCTCTGCACACACTTTTGGACACTGGACACTTTTGGATTGTGTGAGGCCCACTGATATCTGAGCGCTATGTGACAGGCTCGATGGCACAGCTGTGACCAAAGTGACTAGAGGATAAGGGAGATTTTGAATCTCTGCACACACTTTTGGACACTGGACACTTTTGGATTGTGTGAGGCCCACTGATATCTGAGCGCTATGTGACAGGCTCGATGGCACAGCTGTGACCAAAGTGACTAGAGGATAAGGGAGATTTTGAATCTCTGCACACACTTTTGGACACTGGACACTTTTGGATTGTGTGAGGCCCACTGATATCTGAGCGCTATGTGACAGGCTCGATTGCACAGCTGTGACCAAAGTGACTAGAGGATAAGGGAGATTTTGAATCTCTGCACACACTTTTGGACACTGGACACTTTTGGATTGTGTGAGGCCCACTGATATCTGAGCGCTATGTCACAGGCTCGATGGCACAGCTGTGACCAAAGTGACTAGAGGATAAGGGAGATTTTGAATCTCTGCACACACTTTTGGACACTGGACACTTTTGGATTGTGTGAGGCCCACTGATATCTGAGCGCTATGTGATAGGCTCGATGGCACAGCTGTGACCAAAGTGACTAGAGGATAAGGGAGATTTTGAATCTCTGCACACACTTTTGGACACTGGACACTTTTGGATTGTGTGAGGCCCACTGATATCTGAGCGCTATGTGACAGGCTCGATGGCACAGCTGTGACCAAAGTGACTAGAGGATAAGGGAGATTTTGAATCTCTGCACACACTTTTGGACACTGGACACTTTTGGATTGTGTGAGGCCCACTGATATCTGAGCGCTATGTGACAGGCTCGATGGCACAGCTGTGACCAAAGTGACTAGAGGATAAGGGAGATTTTGAATCTCTGCACACACTTTTGGACACTGGATGGACACTTTTGGATTGTGTGAGGCCCACTGATATCTGAGCGCTATGTGACAGGCTCGATGGCACAGCTGTGACCAAAGTGACTAGAGGATAAGGGAGATTTTGAATCTCTGCACACACTTTTGGACACTGGACACTTTTGGATTGTGTGAGGCCCACTGATATCTGAGCGCTATGTGACAGGCTCGATGGCACAGCTGTGACCAAAGTGACTAGAGGATAAGGGAGATTTTGAATCTCTGCACACACTTTTGGACACTGGACACTTTTGGATTGTGTGAGGCCCACTGATATCTGAGCGCTATGTGACAGGCTCGATGGCACAGCTGTGACCAAAGTGACTAGAGGATAAGGGAGATTTTGAATCTCTGCACACACTTTTCGACTCTGGATGGACACTTTTGGATTGTGTGAGGCCCACTGATATCTGAGCGCTATGTGACAGGCTCGATGGCACAGCTGTGACCAAAGTGACTAGAGGATAAGGGAGATTTTGAATCTCTGCACACACTTTTGTACACTGGACACTTTTGGATTGTGTGAGGCCCAATGAATATCTGAGCACTATGTGACAGGCTCGATGGCACAGCTGTGACAAAAGTGACTAGAGGATAAGGGAGATTGGATTGCTTTTAAAAAAGCAGTTTGCGGAGCAGTGGGTAAACAGCAATGCAGGAATGTCAGGAAGCTTTAGAAGGCAGCCCAACAACCAACACCACTGATACACCACTATATAGCCTCCCCTTGCACTGCACATACAGTGACTGGTGTGTTGTGCAGGCCAAATTGCTAGCAGCAGAAGCAGTTTTTTTTTCTTCTCAGCAGGACAAAAAAAAAAATTGGGATTGCTTTTAAAAAAGCAGTTTGCGGAGCAGTGGGTAAACAGCAATGCAGGAATGTCAGGAAGCCTTAGAAGGCAGCCCAACAACCAACACCACTGGTACACCATTATATAGCCTCCCCTTGCACTGCACACACAGTGACTGGTGTGTTGTGCAGGCCAAATCGCTAGCAGCAGAAGCAGTTTTTTTGTCTTCTTCCCTGCCTAACTCTCTCCCTACAGAATCAGCAGCAACCTCTCCCTATACTAAGATCGGCAGAAGTAAGATGGCGGTCGGCGTGCACGCCCTTTTATACCCCCTGTGACGCCCACCAAAGCAAGCCAATCACTTGCATGCCCTTCTGAAAGATGGTGGTGACCCGTGCCTATGTCATCACGTTGCCCATAGTGTCCGTGGATCCTGATTGGCTGAAAAAGAGCGCAAAACAAACTTTTGAAACGCGACTTTGGCGCGTAAGTCGCCGACCTCGTGGCCGACCTCATCCTAGGGTTGGGTTTCGTTTCATGAAACCTGACTTTGCCAAAAGTCGGCGACTTTTGAATTTTTTTGACCCGTTTCGCTCAACTCTAGTCGTCACCTAGAATCTACATTTTGTGCAGAAATTAAACAAATTTTTTAATAAGGCTCAACAGGATTAGAAAATCATGTCATATTGTCATGACTGATGTAATGCTGGAAAAAGCAATATATCTAGCCATCGGTTATATAGAGGATTGTAGCCTAACTCCATTTCTATGAATGAGATTGAGGTGCAATTCTGCAAATTAGCTTTGGACAAGGCACTGTTTTTGAAAGAAAGCAAACAAGTTTTTTTCTAAACTTGGACAACCCCTTTTAACAATTTAATGAATAATTCTGAAACTTAAAAATACTTTTTAGACTTTTTCATGACTTTATTTTGTTATATCATACAGGTAAATACACTTCAACATATTTGTGAGCTTACAAAGTATTAATATACCTGATAAACCTGCAAATATTATGCTCTGTGATAATTACCATACATTTCCATATTAATGATGCATTAACCATGTTAATAATTTTTTCTCCTATTTTTCTCCAGTTATACATAATTGTAGCAATACTGTGCTGTTATCTATATACAAATGTAACTATCTATGTAATACATCATTATATTGATTGACTTAATTATACCCAGAAGAATATGGTATATACAAATCATCTAAAGAATTGTACCTGCTGAACATTTTGGACATAAATACCCATTACTATTTAGTACTTTCTAATGCTTATGATTGAAGTAATATTTAATTCTTTTATTGCAGTGACTCATTTGTGCCCATCATTTATGTGGCATAGTTGGCAAGGCTTTACATGCTAATGTAATTTGCATTAAAAATAGCTGAAAATGGTAATAGTCATTATAATGCCTATTTGACCAAGAACAAGTAATGGCTTGCGCTTAATCAGTTGTAAAAATTGGTAATTGTTGCACCCTCTTAATCTTTTTCTCTCTCAACCAGAATAATTACACCTCGTTAAAATCTGAATAAAACATCATTATCCTGTATCATTAGGAACCCTCAGCCTCCCTTGCATAGTAATTTGTACTCAGCCTGAGCAAATGAATGGCCCGTGAGAAATGTTATTTTAATTCCAATTAGCTCTCAAACCTTGGCAACTATCCAACTCACAAAACAAAATAGCTTTTAATGTTATAGAAGGAGCATCCTCATAGCAAACTGAAGTGCAATTAGGGATTCCTTTAAATTCCACATCATAAATTGTTCCCCTATTAGCTATTTTAGATACTGTAATTTAACTAGTGTTTATTCACATTCCCTAACAATTTATCGCAATCATGGCATTATTATTATTATTATTAATATAAAAAATAATATTAATAATATTATTATTGAGACACAATAAGTGTTATTAAGACCCATGGGATACATCAGGGCAAAGATGGCAAAATAATGAGCAAAGCAATTAAAGTAAACCATTAAAAAGTATGATGTGTGTAAATGTCAGAAAGTTCATTGTAATAATGTCTACATTCTTTATTATAGGTAAGATTTGCGCTTCTTTGCAATCATATGGAAAATCTATCCTATTCATTAAAAAAAAATCTTGTCCTGGAATTTAAAATTAATTAAAATTAAAATTTGTAAAATCACTTTTCTGCTCTCTTGTTTGCTTGATGACTAATACATGCATTGTTGAAAAAACTGTTTTAGTTGGAAATCCCTTTCAAATCACTTGATGGAACATAAGGATATAGGGGTTCATTCAGAGAAAAATGTTTTTTTGCTTGTGTTCAGTCTGTTTGCCCAACATTCCACACATGGGTATCACTCGGACTAATTTCAGCCAACTTGCTAATGCATATGGATATTTTACATGTGGACAAAAAATGGCTGATGTGACAGGCCATTTTTTGATAAGGCCATCTGAGCCCAGCCTTATAGGGATGGTAGCCCTAACCTAGTTAAATTATTGAATGTCTGCTAAGCAATTTAAATCCTGAAATGTGCTGTCACCCTATAGTGGTGTCATTGGGCCCAGGACACTTCTGACAGCTACTACTGGCTTATTTGACAGGTAATGTCAATGGAATATATACTGTAGCTTAAACTTAGTGAGACATAACAAATGTGTGTGGGCCCCTAACCCAGGTACTGCATGTTTACAACATTTTAATGCAGATAATTTTAGGAATTACAGTACAATGATACATATTAATATAGATGACCTTCTTAAGGCCCCGTCACACTAAGCGATATCAATGTGAGGTGAGTACCAAGCACCTACATAGGGTATAATTCACACTGTGATCATATAAATATAAAGTGTTCAGTGCACAAAAAAAAGTGAATAAATGGTTAAATGAGACACATGCTTATATTCAAGTAATCATGCCAAAGAGAAAAACTCTTCATTGGGGTAAAATCAGAGTATAATTATATAGATCTAAAGTGCTTCGGTGCACTATTATAATCTACAAACTAGTAAGCATGGAAAAAGGAATGGCAAAATTGTGTCATAGCAATATATCTTAAAGTGTTCAGTGCACAACCTCAGAACCACAGGCAGATAAATGGTTAAATAAGAAATATGCTTATATGCCAAAAAACTCTTCATTGGGGTAAAATCAGAGTATAAATTGTTTAGCTCTAAAGTGCTACAGTGCACTAATATAATCTACAAGCTAGTAAGCATGAAAAAGTAATGGCAAAAATGTGTAATAGAAATATATCATAAAAAGCTCGGTGCACAGCCACAAAACTACATGCAATTAAATCGTTAAATAAGACACATGCTTGTATGCCAGAAAAACTTCATTGGGGTAAAATCAGAGTATACATTGCATAGATTTAAAGTGCATCATTGCACAATTATAAACTGCAAGTTAGTGAGCATAGAGAAGTAATGGCACAATTGTGTCATAGCCATATACCTTATAGTGCACGTATGCTGAAGCTCCCAGTGAGAATCCTCCAACCCCGACAGCGCCGTTTCAGATTCCCTTTAAAGAGTAAAATTGCTCCTAGAAAATAATGCATCTGTGTTAGCCCTAGAAAGCATAATTATTCCACTTTTTACCCCCTAGAAAGTAATAATGCAAGGGCCAACTGATAAAGTAAAAATGACAATGAGTCCCACTTATAAAATGGTAATGCCCCCTTAGTGTCCTTGTAAAAAAAATAATGTCCACTTAAATGCCTGAAAAAATACAAGAATGTCCCAAATTAGTTCACAAATAGTACTGCTTTCTAAGTGCTCCTCACAAAAAAATAATGCCTTAAGTGCCTCAAGTGACGGCTTAAGATGATTACAAGCTGAGTTACCGCCAAAAATAGCTAGCATTTTCGCATCCAATGGCAGATGGAGCAATGTGGTGGCATTATTGCGCTGTCTGTGCTGTAGTGTTAACATTCTCACTGTATCTAAAGTGACTGTCAGCCAACATGATGCATAGTGGTATGGGACAAACTGTGAGCTCCTGACTAGAGTTGAGCGATACCGTCCGATACTTCAAAGTATCGTATCGGATGGTATCGGCCGATCTTTAAAAAAAGTATCGGTATCGCCGATTCCGATACCGGAAGTCCCATTCAAGTCTATGGGACTTCCGGTATCGGAATAAGAAAAACCCTTTCCTGCCCTTGTACAGCCTCTCTGGGGTCTGTACGGGCCTTTCGGGGGGCTGTGCCGGCCTGCCAGGGGGTCTGTGCAGGCTCCGGTGGTCTGTGCCGGCCTGCCGGTGGTCTGTGCAGGCTCCGGGGGGCTGTGCCGGCCTGCCGGGGGGCTGTGCCGGCCTGCCGGGGGGCTGTGCAGGCTCCGGGGGGCTGTGCCGGCCTGCCGGGGGGCTGTGCCGGCCTGCCGGGGGGCTGTGCCGGCCTGCCGGTGGTCTGTGCAGGCTCCGGGGGTCTGTGCAGGCATCGTCCGATGGGACTACAAGTCCCATCGGGCGATGCCTGCTACCATGACAGTGATTGACACATTAGCCAATGATGGGACAGTAGTAGTCCCATCATCCGGCTAATGTGTTAAATGTAAAAAAAAAAAATTACATGCTACATACATACAACATGCATACTACATACATGCTACATTCATACTACATACTACATACATGCTACATTCATACTACATAAATACTACATGCAACATACATACTACATATATACTACATGCATGCTACATACATACTGCATGCTACATACATACCACATATATACTACATACATACTACATGCATGCTACATGCTACATACATAACACATATATACTACATGCATGCTACATACATACTACATGCTACATACTACATATATACTACATGCATGCTACATACTACATGCTACATACATACTACATGCATGCTACATACATACTACATACATACTACATATATACTACATGCATGCTACATACATACTACATGCTACATACTACATGCATGCTACATACATACTACATGCTACATACTACATATATACTACATGCATGCTACATACATACTACATACATACTACATATATACTACATGCATGCTACATACTACATGCTACATACATACTACATATATACTACATTCATACTACATACTACATATATACTACATACATACTACATACATACTACATACATACTACATACATGCTACATACATACTACATGCATGCTACATACATACCACATACATACTACATGCTACATACATACCACATATATACTACATACATACAATACATTCATACAATACATACATAGACATACAGTACATATAACAGAGTAACATACTTACCAATACTTGTCACATTGTTCCCCGAAGCCATTGTCTATTCCGGGATAAATATTAACATAACAAACCACAAAAATACTCACCCACGATCCGAAGCAGTCCACGAGTGTGTCCCACGACGATCTTGGGTAGAGAACTGCAGCATCAGATGATGCTGCCGTTCTCTACGGGCTGCAGGAATCCAATGACGGAAGGTAGGTATCCTTCCGCACTGTATTCCTCCGCCACTTAAAAAAAAAAAAGTCCCTAGTCTCACTTTATGCCATTGCTGTGTGGGAAATTCCCACACAGCAATGGCATAAAGTGAGACTAGGGACTTTTTTTTTTTAAGTGGCGGAGGAATACAGTGCGGAAGGATACCTACCTTCCGTCATTGGATTCCTACAGCCCGTAGAGAACGGCAGCATCATCTGATGCTGCAGTTCTCTACCCAAGATCGTCGTGGGACACACTCGTGGACTGCTTCGGATCGTGGGTGAGTATTTTTGTGGTTTGTTATGTTAATATTTATCCCGGAATAGACAATGGCTTCGGGGAACAATGTGACAAGTATTGGTAAGTATGTTACTCTATGTTATATGTACTGTATGTCTATGTATGTATTGTATGAATGTATTGTATGTATGTAGTATATATGTGGTATGTATGTAGCATGTAGTATGTATGTGGTATGTATGTAGCATGCATGTAGTATGTATGTAGCATGCATGTAGTATGTATGTAGTATGTATGTAGTATGTATGTAGCATGTATGTAGCATGCAGTATGTATGTAGTATATATGTAGTATGTATGTAGTATATATGTAGTATGTAGTATGTATGTAGCATGCATGTAGTATATATGTAGTATGTATGTAGCATGCATGTAGTATGTATGTAGCATGTAGTATATATGTAGCATGCAGCATGTATGTAGTATGTATGTAGTATATATGTAGTATGCATGTAGTATGTATGTAGTATGTATGTAGCATGCAGTATGTATGTAGCATGTATGTAGTATGTATGTAGTATATATGTAGTATGTATGTAGCATGCATGTAGTATGTATGTAGTATGTATGTAGCATGCAGTATGTAGCATGTATGTAGTATGTATGTAGTATGTATGTATGTAGCATGCAGTATGTATGTAGCATGTATGTAGTATGTATGTAGTATGTATGTAGTATGTATGTAGTATGTATGTAGCATGCAGTATGTATGTAGCATGTATGTAGTATGTATGTAGTATATATGTAGCATGTAGTATGTATGTAGCATGCATGTAGTATTTTTTTTTTTTTTTTTTTTTTAACATTTAACACATTAGCCGGATGATGGGACTACTACTGTCCCATCATTGGCTAATGTGTCAATCACTGTCATGGTAGCAGGCATCGCCCGATGGGACTTGTAGTCCCATCGGACGATGCTTGCACAGACCCCCGGACATCAGCACAGCCCCCCGGCAGGCCGGCACAGCCCCCCGGCAGGCCGGTACAGACCCCCACAGGGTGCACAGACCACCGGCAGGCCGGCACAGCCCCCCGGCAGGCCGGTACAGACCCCGGGCAGTCCACACAGCCCCCCGGCAGGCCGGCAGAGACCCCCGGAAGGCCCGAAATGACGGCGCATCATGATGCGCACACACCGCGCATCATGATGACGTCAGGCCGTCAATCAACTGAACTTCCGATTCCGATGCCGAATTCCGATATTGAAAAAATATCGGAAGTCGGTATCGGAATTCCGATACAGCAAGTATCGGCCGATACCCGATACTTGCGGTATCGGAATGCTCAACACTACTCCTGACTAGATGCCTCTGTGTGAGGCAGCTTTGAATCTGCAGCATCAGTAACACAGTGGAACTGAAGCTGACCATGATGAGGAACCGACAGTGTACGCTAGCGATCCTTGCAAGCTTCATTGCACGCTTAGAAGCTCTATGGTAATAACTGATTGTGCACACTCTGTATATTTGACAGAAGCGATAGACAGTCCCCTAGGCAAAGCGCTATAAAAAAAAACAATTAATATTGTAATTACCAGGCAAGCAGAGATAAATTTTAATAAATTATAAACTACAAAAGTGATTGTTTCAACCAGCACTTTCCAAAAATACCCATCAATAAAGAACCCTTTAACTGAAAAATAAATAAATAAATAATGAAATGTCAATCAGAAGGATATCACATAACTTTAAAATCATGAGACATGAATAATGTCCAATAAATCTCTTAACTAATTGCTAGTGATTAACAAATCTGCCAAATCAGAATTTGTGTAGTTTTCTTGAATTTGCTTCAAAGTTATCCGAAGTAAATCTAATGTTTAATACTATGTTCTGGGGCTGACTCCAGTCCTCCTCATTATAGATGAGCAGATCTTTTTAAATTTGAATTAAACAACTTTTCTGAATTTTGCCCAAAAATTAAATTTGCAGCAAATGCATTTGTGTGCGTCTCAATGCTGTAAAACTTGTAATTGCTCAAATAATATACGTGGTGATGAGGAGTGATAGACAAACCCAATTGACCATAAGAGCTTATACTTAATAGTATGGAGAGAGAGCACCCTTCTGACCATAAGAGCTTACATTCTACATGAGAGAGAAAGGAGACCTTGTTGAGCAAACCACTGACCAAAAGATCTTACACTCTACAGGAGAGACATAGAAGACCCTGGTGCCCATAAGAGCTTACACTCTACAGGAGACGGTGAGAGAACCTTGCTGACCATAAGAGCTTACAATCTACAAAAGAGAGGGAGGACCTCACTGACCAAAAGAGCTTACACTCTACAGGAGAGACATAGAGGACCCTGGTGACCATAAGAGCTTACACTCTACAAGGAACAGAGAGAAAACCCTGTGGATCATAAGAGCTAAAACTATAGGAAACTTCCACTTCTGGCGTGCACATGAGCAGCTGCAAGAATATATACTGCTCAAAAAAATAAAGGGAACACTATTCCATTTGCAACAGGCTGTTTGTGTTCCCTTTATTTTTTTTGAGCAGTGTAGTTGTTATAAAGTGCTCTTGTGGAAAACGTAATAATAGGATATTGAAATCTAAGAGACCAGGGTGGATGAACACAGAACTTTATCACTTGTTAAAAGTTAAAAAGAAATGTATGTTAAATGGAAAAAGGGGGGCATATCTAAGAAGAATATAATGCTGTTTGCAGGCAATACAGGGAAAGCATTTAGAAGAGCTAATGCCAGTAATGAAGTAAGGCTTGCAAGCAGTAAAAAAGAATTTTGGGGGTATGTCAAAAGCAAAAGAAAAGTCAAAGATGCTATAGGATTTTTACAGGATGAAAAGGGTGAAGTGGTGAAAAATGATGTTGAGAAGGACAAACATTTAAATTCCTATTTTGTATCTGTGTTCTTTAAGAAACCAATTGTAATATCAACCAATCTTCATTGTGCCATCAAAGTAATAAAATAATCCACACTATCTATAAACAGACAGATGGTGAAGGATTACTTAGCTAATATAAATTAATTTAAATCTCCTTGTCCAGATGAAATACATTCTAGGGTACAATAAAGGTATCACTCTGAGAATACTTTTGTCATCATTGGGCAGAAAAGTATTCACATCGATCTTAGGGTACTGAAAGAGGTGGCAGAGGAAATGGCAGAGGAAATTGCAGAACAATTAGCTAGAATCTTTGAAAAATCCTGGAAAACAGGAGAAGTCCCAGAAGATTGGAGAAGGGCAAATGTTATCACTATCTTCAAAAAAGGAAAGAAGACAGAGCCAGGAAAATACAAGCCAGCGAGCCTTACTTCTATACCAGGAAATATATTTGAACAAATTATTAACCAGTATGTATGTAACTACTTTGATAAGAATACAGTAATTAACCGGAGTCAGCATGGGTTTTTAGAAAACAAGTCATGCTAGACTAATCTATTTCCTTCCATGATGGGATCACTGACTGGGTGGATCAGGGAAATACTGTAGGCATAGTATATCTGGATTAGGTGGATTCATAACTGGCTCAGTGATTGTACTCAAAGAGTACTAATAAATGGTTGCACATTGAATTGGAAAAGTGTTTCAAGTGGGGTACCAAAAGGCTCTATTGGGGCCCCAGTATTGTTCAACATTTTTATACATGATCTAAATAAGTGAACTGATAGTAAACTGTTCAAATTTGCAGACGATGCAAAGCCAGGAGGGATAGCTAGCACTAGAGATGACAGAGAAAGGATTCTGAAAGCTCTAGATAAGCTTGAACCATTTGCAGCAGCTAATAGAATCATATTTAACAGGAAGAAAATTACATCTACAGAATGGGAAGAATAGAAGTAAGCAACAGCATGTGTGAAAGACTTGGATATTCTAATAAATCACTGCACATGAGTAAATAGTGTGATGCAGCAGGAAAAGAAAGGTGAACACAGTTCTAGCATGTATTAAGAGAAGCATAGAGTCTAGTTCACATGAAGTAATTATCCCCTTCTACGACTCCTTGGTCAGGCCTCATCTGGAATACTATGTCCAGTTCTGAGCACCGTATTTTAAAAAAGACATTGAAAAACTGGAGCAAGATCAGAGAAGAGCTACCAGGATGGTGAGCGGACTGCAAAGTACTGTAAGTTCTATGAGCAACTGTTAAAGGATGTGGGAATGCTTAGCTTGCAAAAAAGAAGGCTGAGAGGAGACTTAATAGCTGTCTACAAATATCTGAAGGAATATCACAGTGTAGAGGGATCATCCTTATTTTCATTTGCACATGGAAACACTGAAGAAGCAATGAATTTAACTGAAAGGGAGAAGATACAGATTAGATATTATAAAAAGCCTATTGACAGTTTGACAGTGAGGGTGATCAATGAGTGTAACAGGCAGACACGAGAGGTGGAGAGGTCTCCTTCAATGGAAGTCTTCAAAGGCTAGACAGGCATCTTTCTGAGATAATTTAGTGAATTCTATGCTGCACTGGGGTTGGACATGATGACCCTTGAGGTCCCTTCCAACTCTAACATTCTGTGATTCTATGATTCTATGTTATGACTAGTGGAGGAAGTATGGAAGTATAGAGATATTTTAACTGTTGTAGTTTGAAGTTATATTTTTACATATATTTAAATGAACAAAAAGTGGGGAAGTGGTACAGACTTCCCATATAAATGCGAAAAAAGTGAAGTTAATAGCTCATATTGTTTCTGTCTAACATATAGAGAACGTATAAAGAAAGGTGTTTTCATGCTATTTTATTTTTTTTATTTTTGGTTGTAGTGTTTTTGTTTTCACACCCTGTTAATACTTTAAAAACCTAATTACTACATTATGAAGCTAATTACTTGGAAGGCTACAATCACCTTGTAAAAGGATGATGGTGTTAAGGCATTTGAAAAAATGTAAAATAGATGCAGCACTGTTACAG